>NC_060175.1:28628159-28680659 GCF_021184085.1 Oncorhynchus gorbuscha | reverse complement strand
TCATCAGATAACATCATACATACACTGAGTGCACAAAACAATCCGAATACCTTCCTAATATTGAGTTGCACCCCCGTTTACTCTCAGAAAAGCCTCAATTCGTCGAGGCATGGACTCTACAAGGTGTCGAAAGCGTTCCACAGGGATGCTGGCCCATGTTGACTCCAATGCTTCCCACAGTTGTGTGAAGTTGGCTGGATGTCCTTTGGGTGACCATTCTTGATACACACAGCAGTGTTGCGGTTCTTGACACACTCAAACCGGTGCGCCTTGCACCTACTACCATACCCTGTTCAAAGGCATTTAAATATTTGGTCTTGCCCATTCACCCTCGGAATGGCACACATACACTATCCATATCTCAATTGTCTGTCAGTCTATATCATTGAAAGAGTTTTGTACACTCAGTGTACATCATACAGGTATCATACATAAGTCAGCATTCATGGAATGCTCCTTACATTAGCATTATATCGGCCCTCTGGGCAAAAGTGTCAGCTGAGTATCGGTATTTGTTCTACTCCATGCAAAGTTTCCCTCTCCATGAAACTTACCTACATTTTTGATATAATGGTCCCTCTCTGTTTTCTCTCCCCCCCCCATCAGGTTCAGTTGACGTGTTATGTGGGGGCAGGAGAGGGACGTGACACAGAGTCTCTGATTGGTGGAGAGCCAGACAAGCAGTACGGGGGCTGTGACACGAGACTGTCTGAGGATGACTGGTGGGTGCACTGCAAAACAGGGGAACCATACATGAGTCCTATACTACTGATAAATATAGTAGGGTGCAGCTCAATAGTCTTAAGTAGCTCCCTCTCCTGGTCTCATCTCTCCTTTACCTGCTTTGATGTGAAAAGATAGGATACGGGTGTATCTTAATCATCTTAAGTAGTTTCCTTACCTTGCCTCCTGTTCTTTGTCTGCTGTGATGTGAAGAGACAGGATAGGACAGGGGAAAGTAGTTTGGCTTCTTCTGACCTCTGCTGGTTGATTAAACACATCACAGGGTAGTGTATACCGAACAAAAATATAAAGCATCATGGAACAATTTCAATGGTTTTACTGAGTTTCATTAGGCCCTAATCTATGGATTTCACATGACTGGGCAGAGGCGCAGCCAATCAGACTGAGTTTTCCCCCACAAAATGGCTTTATTACAGACAGAAATACTCCTCTGTTTCATCAGCTGTCTGGGAGGCTGGTCTCAGACGCTCCTTCAAATCTTGAGATGTCTGTGGCATTGTGTTATGTGACAAAACTGCACATTTTAGAGTGGCCCTTTATTGTCCCCATCACAAGGTGCATCTGTGTAATGATCATGCTGTTTAATCAACTTCTTGATATCCCACACCTGTCAAGTGGATGGATTATTTTGGCAAAGGAGAAATGCTCACTAATAGGGATGTAACTAATTTGTGCACAAAATCTGGGATCTTTTATTTCAGCTCATAAAACCTGGGACCGACACTTTACATGTTGCGTTTATATTTTTGTTCAATATGTCGTGTCTTTGGCATCATTAAAATGAAGACTGTTATTTTATCAAATCAATTCTAGGAAGTAGTAACTAAGAAGTCGGGGCACCAAGGAAAATATTCAGATTACAAAGTTATCATTTTCCTAATAGAACATTTCAGGTTTTTTAATATCTGATCAATTGGTCTTCTAATTAATTAATTATTCTTTACCTCACGTTAGTCTCCATCCAAACGTCATAAATTGTTGGTAATCTGCACAAACCCAGTCTTCACTATGAATCATCCATACATCAATTGTCTCAATCATGTATTTATTAACTAACCAAATAATCACAGAAATGCATTAACAAACAACAAAGTAGATATGGTTACAAGGAAATGATATGGGATGTGCCCTAGTGGGCTAAGCCGGTATTATGGCTTGGTGGACAAAGAAACGTGGGAATTACGCAAATGAGTCACTACACACTTGATAATTATATTAATTGAAATGCTAATCCTTTGCACATGAACGCTCACTCATTCTACTCAAGCCTTAGCTCCCTCTGTGATCGAGGTACTGGTCTGCTGGGAAATTCCCACGGTGGGGGTTATATCCAGAACCGTAGGAGAGTTGCTGTCCCATGACTCCAGATCAATGTCTGTGCTCATGGGGCGGGCCTTAGTTAAACTCCAAAGGGAATTGGAGTTTCCTTCATTAAACAGTTTAAAATCACATTACATAATTTCCTCATTTAAAATGTTTAGATGCAAGCCTCACAACTGAGACTCTTGTATAAACAGAGTTATGGTAATGTGACTGTATTGTCTCTCATGAGATTCACAAACATTAAACGAAATGGACCGGTCGTAGCTGGATTCTCCCCCGACCATGTACACATTTTCCAAAACATGGACATTGTTTAGTTCTCAAGTTCTGTGATGTAGAAGAGGTTCCTTTGTTCTCCTGTGAAACTCACTCTCTCTATATTGCATGGCCATGAGGAGAGAGACTCCTCTAGGAATTTATGACCTGCGATAACAGAGCCTGGGTGTAGGGGGAAGAGAGAGGTGCTGAGAGAGAGAGAGAGAGAGAGAGAGAGAGAGAGAGAGAGAGAGAGAGAGAGAGAGAGAGAGAGAGAGAGAGAGAGAGAGAGAGAGAGAGAGAGAGAGAGAGAGAGGGATGGATGGTGCTCGCTGTACCCAAAGAGGGCCATGTCATGACAAGTATATAAACAGGCACATCTCCATGGTTTGGTATACCCAGATTAATTAATGCAGTACCGGTTTCCAAGTACCCAAATACTTTGAAATCACTTTTACTTGTCTATGTATGTCACCTTTTTATTAAACATTTTTACAGACTAAGTTCAGATATTTTGCCCACAAACCTGTATCTGTTGAGTTTTTGGAGTTGAATGATGTTGTGATCTCTTTTGAATTTCCCACATCCTCAGTCGGCAGACAACAGAGGACCAGATCTCACCTGTCATCACACCAGTTGAGCCTAACAGTACGTCTCCACTAGAAGAGACAGAGGACCAGATCTCGCCTGTCATCACACCAGATGAGCCTGACAGTACATATCGACTAGAAGAGACAGAGGACCAGATCTCGCCTGTCATCACACCTGATGAGCCTGACAGTACGTCTCCACTAGAAGAGACAGAGGACCAGATCTCGCCTGTCTTCACACCAGATGAGCCTGACAGTACGTCTCCACTAGAAGAAAATGAGGACCCATTACCCTTTCCTGATGTAAGTCAAGGCTTATCTGGTACTTTCCATTATGCATGCAAGCATTTACAGGCAATACAATACTTGATTTTGCTTGTTCCTTTGTGTGTGCATACAGATCTCCGCCCCTCTATTGGACACCAGTGTTCTGCGTGCGAGGGCAGAGCTGAGGAAGAGTCGACGAACCCGCCCCACTCGAGCTTTCCGTCAGAGCTCTACCACAATAATGCTTGAGGAAGACCCGGTCCACGACTGGAGGTTCTATGACTCCTCAGGTTAGTAGACAATTCCAAATCAACCCGTAGAACTGATCTTCCCCATGCACTGTAGACCTGAAGGGATCGTATAGTTCTAGGGAAAATGGTAATAGCTACACCTTGCTCTCTAATAGCCTAGGTGGAAGTCCCAATATATATTTCTTACACCAATCTCATATTTCAGATACACACAAGTGGCTAGAAGGTAGGGGTTAAGGATTATTACAACCATCCCTCATGTAAGGTCATTCACACAAGGCCAACCATCTGTTTTGCCCCTTTTGCAGATAAGCTAGACTCTCTGATACGGGGGGATTGTGCGTCTGGTGAGGAGCAGCCTAGAGGGAGGGAGGTTTGTTCACAACCTTCCCAGCCCCAGAGAATAGCCCTCTTCTCTGGAATGGACCCATCTGCCCTCAAGGTACATGCTCTCAGCACCCCTATTTTACAACCTGAAACACTGTGTGCTTACATTTACATTTACATTTAAGTCATTTAGCAGACGCTCTTATCCAGAGCCACTTACAAATTGGTGCATTCACCTTATGACATCCAGTGGAACAGTCACTTTACAATAGTGCATCTAAATCTTAAAGGGGGGGGGGGGGTGAGAAGGATTACTTTATCCTATCCTAGGTATTCCTTAAAGAGGTGGGGTTTCAGGTGCTTCCCAAATGCCACCCTTTTCCCTGTGTAGGGCCCACAGGGCTTTGGTATAAAAAGTAGTGCACTATATAGGGAAGGGATATTCAAATCCTACACTGGAGGTCTGAAATACTGCTGGTTTTCTGTTCTACCTTATAATGAATTACACCCACCTGGTGTCCCATGTCTAAATCAGTCCCTGATTAGAAGGGAAGAATAAAAAAAGAATGGAACTGGCTTCGAGGTAAAGATTAGAATTTGAGGGATATAGGGAATAGGGTGCAATTTGGGACGTAACCTAAGGCTGAAATATGACTTGTTCATATCTTAAATGTATCACTGTCTCTCCTAGGCCCAACTGAAGAAGCGAGGAGGTGGTGGTGGAGGAGGAGGTGGTGGAGCCGGTGGAGGTGAAGGAGTAAACACAGACCGTCAGACAGACAGACTTTCCCCTTCCCCCTCTCAGCTCTCCCGCTCTCCAAGACGTTCCTCCTTCCTCCCCGGGATGTCACGAGTGCTTCCCCCTGTAGGGAACAAAGGTGCAGGGTAAGTTTGCTCCCAACATGCTGCTCTTATCTTACTAGCATAAAACCACAAGTGATTTTGTAGTTTTAAAATGTTATTCAACATGAAGCAACAAAATGTGAATAAGAAAAAAAGAACAATAAGATATAGCAACAAGCAATGCAGATGACATAGCTAGCTGGCGACATTAGTTCGCTATTAGCTACAATAGTTAGGCAAACTGTTTGATCTTTGTTTGTGTGGCCCTCAGGGGGGACAAGTCTCCTTCATGGCTGCGGGAACTCAAGTCTAAGAAGCGCTCGAGTCAATACAACAGTGAGGCCTAACTGGGCAGAGCAGGGTGAGGGGATGGATCCAATTTTACACCAAATATTACAAATCAAAGTCCATATCTGATCACATTCCCCTTCTATCCACACCTTAAAGTGATAGTTAACTCTAAAGAAAGCTTAACGTTTGTTAAAGTGATGCTCCAGAACTTTTGTGTAATTTCAGTCATTAGTTTTGAAAGTGCTGCTCACTTTGGTGTACCATGTCACCCAGTTGTGTACTACATCATCTATGTTGTATGATATGTTGTCCTGCTAAAAAAACTTTGCAATATGTATGATATGTTAAGAATCCAATTCGTAAAATATGTTGCAAATTTGTTGTGCTTAAGATCGCAGACTACATCTTTAAGTTTGCAGATTGACAATGTCAGACACACTTTGATTTTGGAGAGAAATATCACATTAAAATATGCCCCCTATCTGTGTCATGTAAATAATATTGTATTTATGTTTACCTCTAGGAGATACCATTGACAAGGAGATCATTCAACTGCTACTGCAGTTGTTGCCGACCTACACAGCTGTGGGCTGGACTCCAATCATGTACCTTTTCAAAAACACACTTTTTTAAATGAATGAACTATGCAAGACAATGGAGATGCATTGGATACTTCCCTGCGTTGTGACCACCTTTTTCCACGTTCCTATTTCACAAAGGAACTATGAGCATGTAGATACTTTATTTGCAACACACACACACACACACACACACACACACACACACACACACACACACACACACACACACACACACACACACACACACACACACACACACACACACACACACACACACACACACACACACACACACACACACACACACACACACACACACACACACACACACACACACACACACACACACACGATTTGAGGAGTGGACTCAAAATGCCCTTTTCTGTTAATTTGCAACATTTGCCTCTTATCCCAGGCCACTGTATTTTCTAGACTGTATCTCTTCATCCATCCATACTTGCATTCCAGATTCACTTGACATAATTACCATGTGTGTTTAGGTCATGCACTCAAATATCCACAATACCACGATGTTCACAAACTACTTGAATTGTACATGTTTTGCCACCTAGCCATGAACTCTCTTTCTTTCTCGACGAATCTCTTGTTTTGAACTAACCCATCTGTTTCTCTGCTCTTATGTTATGTACTCACTCGCTGCTCGGATGAGCTGCTCTTGATAAAAGTATCTGCTAGATAAATTGAAATGATCTCTACTCTATCCAAACAGGAATTATAATTGTTTTGGTTCCGTTCCACTGTTCTGACCAGCAAAATAAAGTTCTGAACCGGTTCAAACCCCCAAAAAGTACCAGTTAATATGATTATTTTCTGTTCTTTTTTAAACCTACTGTATGAAATTGTCTTTTTTTTTTTTACATTTAGCTCGACATTAAATTACTTCACCAATCTGTGCGTACAGAGCAGCTTGCTATGGAGCTGGCAAGCTATAGTTGTTTACATGTGTGATGGAAAGAGTGTAGGACAGAGAGATGCGACTGAAATTTTGCAGGTGGGGAGATAACAAGAGGGTGGAGGAGGCTTGTCTTGAACCACTGGGCATCTTGTTATGACATACATTATCTGAATTAAGCCCACAGAATTATACCTACGGAGTAGCGGCTTCTATGGAGGAACTTTGAATATCTTTGAACTTCAAAACTTAAATACGGCCTCTGCAGAAGTCAGGGCATTCATACCTCTTGCGCTTCGCAGAACAGTGCAGAGCTGTTGTGAAGGAAGCAGTGAGTTTGTGTTTATGCATGTTTATGTGTATACAGGACCTCACGCCCCCACCTACCGTCAACCAATCATGTTAATGCGGAGCTATACAGAGCCCTCCACATTGTTACAAAATTTGGGAGGTGCACAGTGATGTGGTACAGAGCTTGATTTGGCCTCTGCATGTCTCCGGAAGCTCTGCATTGCGTCACACCCTCCATACGAGCCTCCAACCACATTTTTGGATCAAGCATAAATTGTCTTTTAGTAGGCTACATGCTTCAGTGGGAGGTAGCGTACACACGCTGGCAGGCAGACACTGGAAGAAGTTTCTGAGTGACAGAGGTAGGGCTTTGAAAAGGCACTTTACTGCATTTTTCTGTGGGACTGCTAAAAAAATGTAAAATAACGTTATTAACAATATTCCCATGCTTTGAAAATAACAGTTCAGCTTACTTTTATTTACTCCAAGAATAGATGGGACTCATGAAAATGTATTTTATTTGGCATTAATCAAGTAAAAACATATATTTTTCTTATTGTGACAAGCCATCAATGAGATTCAAACCTATAATCTTCTGTTAGTCCACTGCGCCACCAGGATGGAGCTAGCATTACATGTTTTTTACACATACAAAGCTGTTCATTTTAGTCTATTCAAACAGACCCCATTTCAATGGAAACAAGCACTCATTAAGATCAGGTGTGGCCAATTAGTGGGCGTGGCCAACATACCTGAACACACTTAACAAGATAGAGGATACAGAGAGCTTTGTTAAAGCTGAGAACAGAATGTATGTTTTTAAATAACATTCTTAAAACAATTCTATGAAAGTTTCTGATTTTTATGGAAAGTTTCTTAACATTCTAGGAACAATTTGAGAACATGGCTTTAAATAGAAACCGGTAGAAACATTGTTTCTTAAATATTTGACAACATTCCCAAATGTCAAACCAGTTGGAGAACGTTCCTTAAAAAAATATTCTATAAAATGTAACAATGTTTGACATTTTAGAATACATTCTCTTAAAGTAATAAAATAGCAAGAAAAATGTTTTTTTTTGTCAAGTTCCTTAAATGTGCTGAAATTTTTTCACAGCTAAGCAACTATCCTGCGTCATTCCCAGAAAGTTGTGGGAAGGTTGTATGCAAAATAACCATAGGACAACCATGCTCTCACCAACCTCGAAGACCCAGCTAGCACATTTGGTTCCATGGAAGTTGAGGGAATGTACGTTTTTGGTTTCCCATTGGTTCTGGGAATGAAACCAACCGTTTCTTGACTGGTAAAACGAAAAGCTTTTAAACATTCTGAAAACGGAAGTAAAAACGTTGTCTGTTCTGGGAACGTACATTTTTAGGGTGCAGGGATGTTCTGAGAACATTTTACTATGGTTTCCTGAAAGTTTTCCTGGGAGGTTTTATGAACGTTCTGAGAACAGAAATTATAGGTTATTTGAAGGTAATTCAATTAAATTTTGAGAATGTTCTCTAAATGTTGTAAATGTTTTGAATTAAATGTAAAGGTTACTGATCTTGATGAGTGCTTGTTTCCATTGAAATGGGGTGTGTTTAAAAAAAACTGAAACAAAGCTGTTCATTTTAGTCTATTAAAAACACACCCCATTTCAATGGAAACAAGCACTCATTAAGATCAGGTGTGGCCAACACAGGTGGGATCAGGTGCAGCCAACACACCTGAACATGCTTAACAAGACAGAGGCTAGAGAGTGTTTTGTTGTTAGAAAGTTCTTTGAAGGTTACTTATGTTTTCTTGAGGTTTTTATAGAAATATTTCTTATAGTTTTTATAGAAATATTTCCTAATGTTCTGAGAACATGACTTTAAATAGAAACATGAGGAAAACATGCAGAAAACGTTATGCTGAAGTACTGAAATTCCCTCAGAAAAACGTTGTTTCTTAACGTTTTCTGAACATTCTGAGAACACGACTTTAAAAAGAACCATGAGGAAACCTGTATGAAACGTTTTGCTGAAGTACTGAAATTCCCCTGAAGAACATTGTTTCTTAACGTTCTCGGAACTATTTGAGAACATTCTCAATGTGAAACCAGTTGGAGAACGCTCCAAGAACATTTAAAAAATGTTGATGAAATGTAACCATGTTTGAACTTTTAGGAAATACCAAAGTTGTGGGAAGGTTGTATGCAAAAATAACCATAGGACAACCACGCTCTTACCAAGCTCTAAGAAACATATAGTTCTCAGAATGTTATGCCCTAGCAAAGGATCACTATCCCCGTCGCAAAGGATCACTAACCCTGTCTCAAAGGATCACTATCCCAGTCTCAAAGGATCACTAATCCCGTCTCAAAGGATCACTAACCCTGTCTCAAAGGATCACTAATCCCGTCTCAAAGGATCACTATCCCGTCGCAAAGGATCACTAACCCCGTCTCAAAGGATCACTAATCCCGTCTCAAAGGATCACTAACCCTGTCTCAAAGGATCACTAATCCCGTCTCAAAGGATCACTAACCCTGTCTCAAAGGATCACTATCCCGTCGCAAAGGATCACTAACCCCGTCTCAAAGGATCACTAATCCCGTCTCAAAGGATCACTAACCCTGTCTCAAAGGATAACTAACCCTGTCTCAAAGGATCACTAACCCCGTCTCAAAGGATCAGTAACCCTGTCTCAAAGGATCACTAACCCTGTCTCAAAGGATAACTAACCCTGTCTCAAAGATGTTAATTCTCTCAAAAACATTCTATGGAATCGTTTGTTTCTTTAATGCTATGTTTATTAAATTCACTGGAATAATAGAAAACACCCAAAAATACACTCAGAGATACAAATACGGTTGGCCCATATACAGTAAGAAGCATTATTTTGAGTGGCACCATAGAATGTTTCTGACACCTACACCTACCGGTCTACATTGGTTGTGTGCAAAGCGTGTGATAGGAGCATGTTGGTTGCATGCACCAGGTGTCAATAGACAACATCATTACTGTATTGCAAGGAAGGGCTTCTCCAGATTCTCCCTGGAAAGTGAGCTTGTAAAAATGTCCAGTGCATCAAGGGAGGTGTGTAAGATGATTTGCATGTTGTTTGCATTGCTGTTTGCATGGCAAAGACCAATGTTTGACTTGGATCCTGCTAATATAGAACTGAACCATGTACTGCCACCTAGTGCATAGGACTGGGTGGTGTTAAGAGTAGGTAAACAGTGTCACACACAGATTAGAGAAAGAGGTGAATAGAGAGAAACAAGGAGAGAAAAGGGATAAGAGGTCAAACAAGGAGGAGGAAAGAAACTTAAAGGATTAAGCAATGGCTGAAAATAAGAGAGGGTGATGAAAAGGATGAAAGGAGAGAAGTAAAGGAAATGCACTACGGGAGAGTGAACGTGGGAGAAGATGAAGGGGAGTAAATAGAACAATAGACAGGAGAAAGAGAGGGAGAGATGGCGGGGTAGTGGACAGGCAGACGGATGGAAAGCTGGACAGACAGACGTATGGGCAGCTAGGTGTGGCCAATAGTGCTGAGTGGGGTTGATCTCTCTCAATCCTCTTGGCTCGCTGTCTGTGTGTGCCCACCATCGGGCCACTGGCAGGGTGGCAGCATGAACGTGGTCGGCCCGGGTGGCATCCCTATTGAGGGGCAGTGTGATGGACACAATGCAAGCGACAGACTTGCTGCATCAACAGCATCCCCATTCCTGTTTTTTTTGCTGCAGTGTGCCATTTATAAACCATAAATACCCGCCCTGGCCCCTAGTGCCTGCTCGCCAGGCCTCAACACTCACACGCCCTCATACAGAGTGAGAAAGAGAGAAATAAATCAAATAAAAGAAAGAACAAGGAAAAACGAAGAGAGTGTGCCTCGTACGTGGTGCAGTGAAGCACAAGCCATCCAGGTAAAAACAGATCTCTCTCTTTCCTCTCTGTCTGTCGTCTTGTGCTGCCAACAACTCTTTCTGTTTTCAATTATCCCTATTTATTGCTCTCCGTAACCCTGTGTGCACTGTTGTTTTACCTGGAATTGAATATGTGTGAATGTGTCAAATGCAATAGTGGAAAAGAATATGTAATATAGTGAGCTCCAAAAGAATTGGGACAGTGACAAATTTTGGGAGTTTGGCTCTGTACTCCAGCACTTTGGAAATATAAATTATACAATGACTATGAGGCTAAATTGCAGACTGTCAGCTTTAATTGTAGGGCATTTCATCCATATAGGGTGAACCGTTTAGAAATTACAGCACTTTTTGTGAATAGTCTCCACCATTTTAGGGCCACCAAAAGTATTGGGACAAATTCACTTATGTGTAATAAAGTAGTAAAAAGGGAAATATCTGGTCCAATATTCATAGCAAGCAATAAATGTGAATAAACATTTGTTGGATACATTTTCTGTTTGTTTTGGTTGTGTTTCAGATGATTTTGTGCCCAATAGAAATGAATGGTAAATAATGTATTGTGTCATTTTGGAGTCACTTTTATCGAAATTAGAATAAAATATCTTTCTTAACGCTTCAACATGAATGTGGATGCTACCATGATTATGGATAATCCTGAAGTGTTTAGAAACAGATTCTATAGTTATTTACAATGAAAGTAACTCCAAAATGACAATACATTATTGGAGTATTCGTGCACGCAAAAACTACAGTATTTGATTGCACTCGAATGCCAAATGTGATACTGGACAATGCCAGAGGCTTGCTGATCTTATTGGCCAGACCTAAAGTGACCACGGCACAGGCCACCTCTGAGTTAGCTGTTATAGTCCCTGTTGCCATTGTGTTAAGTGACTGACTGTGTTTGGGAATGTTTTGGAATGTAGAGGTAAAATGTCAGAGCAGCAGGGTGCACCGGAGCAGCTAGCAGCTGGGAAGAGCCAAGGAGGGGCAGGAGCCACCTATAAGGTAGGGTGTAGGGTGAACTTGCAAGGTGGGTGTTAGGCAGAAGCTAATCCTAGAACTGCAACTTTGGGGAAACTTCACCCCAGAGCTACAAGGTCACTGGACTTTAAAAAAATATTGTTATATCCTAGTGTTCCCAGGGTCCCACTTTTATGAAGGGTCACTGATACCATGTATTTACAATGAAATAACCAAGTACAGAACAATTAAACCTCACTATACAGCACATTGTTAAATTAGAACTGTGCAACTTGTAGGCCTATGCAGTTTGTGCTAATGTTCAAATTGTTGTAGGGCCTCCCGGGTGGCGCAGTGGTTAAGTACTGCAGCGCCAGCTGTGCCACCAGAGACTCTGGGTTCTCTGCCGTGACCGGGAGGTCCGTGGGGCGATGCACAATTGGCCTAGCGTCGTCCGGGTTGGCCGGTAGGGATATCCTTGTCTCATCGAGCACCAGCGACTCCTGTGGTGGGCCGGGCGCAGTGCGCGCTAACCAAGGTTGCCAGGTGCACGGTGTTTCCTCTGACACATTGGTGGGATGCGTGCTGTGTTAAGAAGCAGTGAGGCTTGGTTGGGTTGTGTATCCGAGGACACACGACTTTCAACCTTTGTCTCGTACAGGAGTTGTAGGGATGAGACAAGATAGTAGCTACTAAAACAATTGGATACCATGAAAAAGGGGTAAAAATTCAAAAACAAAAAAAGTTATTGTTGTAAAAAGGGCTTTATAAATACATTTGATTGTTTATCTTATTTTACACTATGTATTATTACACTGACCTGTGCCTCTCCCTGGCTTGCCAGGTGGTGGTGTTTGAGTTCGAGAATTTCCGTGGGAAGAAGGTGGAGCTGTCTGCAGAGTGTAAGGATGTGATTGAGAAGGAATGTGAGAAGGTGGGATCTGTCATTGTGGAATCTGGACCGTAAGTGTCAATGATTTTGACTTCCTACATTACCCATGATGCCTCATTCGTAGCCACTTAATGTTTACCTGACTCTCCACTGACTGCCCTTATTTAATTCAACCTCAGTCTCTAGACAATTAATTACATTCCTATTGAAATACATACAGTATATACATTGCGATCACATTTACAGTTTTTACCAATTACCTTTCATTTATTATCTCACAACTACCATTTATTTACAAACAATTGGTAAAGTGCAATTACGTTTGTGTTCTCAGCTGGGTAGCGTTTGAGTGCCAGGCATTTGGCGGGGAGCAGTTTGTCCTGGAGAAGGGCGAGTATCCTCGTTGGAGCACCTGGACCAACAGCCAGACTAACAACTACCTGCTGTCCTTCAGGCCACTCCAAGTGGTCAGTATGTCCCTGGAATTATAATTACAATCAGAATCAACTTTATTCACAAAGTATTTACATGTTTCAGGAATTTGACCTGGTGAAACGCTGTACAATAAACAGAACATACAGAGAGAATATAGACCAAATAATTTACACATAATCTACATACAGTATATAAGGATGTTAGCCTACTGACCTTAGCAACCCACAGTGGACAGGCATCCAGCTGTCATAAGATAAGACTGTCAAGCTATATATAGTCTCTCTAAACAGACGGTTTGCGTCTGGCAATGTATCAATGCTCCAGCTAAAATGTCTGTACAAGTTGGACATCAGTTGGGACAGAGGCACGGGTGGTTTTAGTGATTTGGAGGCCCCAGGCAGAGGCACATGTTTAGCCCTGCCTACTGACACGTGTAATTTATTGGGAGAGTTGTTTGTAATGTAAATGTAAAAAAATATTTTAAAAAAAAGTTTGAATTGTTTGAAATGTCAGGCAAAAGCCAACAAAGACAACATCCTCCCCAGACCTGTTTCCTATAGGCTTATATTGCTCCAAGGTTGGCGATATCTGAGACTAGTCAAGCTAAAGGGTATAGAACAAAACATTATTCAGTCTATAAATAGCCAACTTATTTCTAAGTAGGGTTGTCAACTCTCCCAGAGTTTGTCAACTCTCCCAAGTCTCCCGGAACTGACCTTTACATACTGGTGGATGGTAATGTTGAAGGACTTTTATAATCTTGCATAATAAGCTTGCAAGTTTGGTTTAATCTCCAGTAGCTACCATCTTTCAAACTAAACACCAACTAAATATCAGTGTGGAAAACAATGCATAACCACAACCTGTTCTGGTCTGTGTTTCTCCAGGACAGTGCAGATCACAAGCTCCACCTGTTTGACAAACCAGGTTACGCAGGGAGGAAGATGGAGATTGTGGACGACGACATCCCCAGCCTGTGGGTCCATGGCTTCCAGGACTGTGTGGCCAGTGTAAAGGCTCTGAATGGAACGTAAGTTCAACACCTCCACATATAATTGAGGTCAGGAATTATTAGGTTATCTATCATGCAAGTGTGTCTTTTTGTGTTCCATAAATGTGATTGACTGTATGTTCCTTTTCCCCTATCCTCCCTAGGTGGGTGGGCTACATGTTCCCAGGCTACAGGGGTCGCCAGTATGTCTTTGAGCTTGGAGACTACAAGCACTGGAACGACTGGGGAGCCACGGCGCCTCAGATCCAGTCCGTCCGACGCGTGCGTGACATGCAGTGGCACAAAAGGGGCTGCTTCACCGCCCCTGCCCCGCCCCCTGCCCCCACTCCTGCACCCAACCCCACACCCCCACCCACCGCTGGCACCAGCTGAAAGACAGTGGCTGTGGCCCCAGGCTCCCTAAGAAGCCAAACCTGGGCCCCCCAACCATCCAGGGCTCCACTGAGTCTCTCCTCATCACAGAGGGCCACCAAGAAACAACAAACTCGGAAGTGAAGTGACCATCACGGACTTACCTATGTGTCTGGAGTGGAAATAATAAAGGCTTTGACCCTGATTTGGTTTGATCCAACTGGATGAGATTGTGTTGTTTTTGTCTTTTGCTCTGAAAGCTTCTCTGACGTTGTTAGAATAATATTATTTAGTGTGCCATCGCCATACAATAGCAGAAATATTATTTGGTTTAAAGTACTTTTTTACAATATACTGTAGCCCCATTATTAGAATGGATGTAGGGTAAAACACTGAGCAGATGGTAATATGGAACCAGAAGACATCAATCTGCATGGGAAGTTGAGAGGAGTGTCGAGGAGAGGTCAAAGACTAATTAAAACAATCATGTTTATCACCATTTAAAAAAGTATACACTTTCACCCAACAAACTGCAGGTAGACTACGAGACATTCCATTGTGAGGAAGGGTTAGGGCAGGGATGGGCAACTACAGTCAGAGAGGAAGAGACCAAACTCGGCGGAAATTCTGTCTCCATCCATCAGGTAGCGTTTTTTTTAGTTTCGCCCAACCAAGCTAGGAATTCTTGTATGGAGGACAATGAGTGTCCTTCTGTAGCTCAGTTGGTAGAGCATGGCGCTTGTAACGCCAGGGTAGTGGGTTCGATCCCCGGGACCACCCATACGTAGAATGTATGCACACATGACTGTAAGTCGCTTTGGATAAAAGCATCTGCTAAATGGCATATATGTTGAATTTGGTGAACAACAAAAAATGAATGGCTTATTTTCTACTTGAGGTTTATTTAATCTAACATATGTTTTGTGTAATGCTTTAGTTGTTAAAAGTGTACTGATATAAGTAGGACATGTGACATCCCAGCAACTTTGAGAAAAAAATCTTTATATAGGAGTTGTAGAGTGGTGTCACACCCAGAGTGGTGTCACACTTTCCCCCCTATCCCTAGCAAACTTGTCACAGCTGATGAAACTAATTGCATTCTAAACTGAACCTCATGATTAGTTGATTATTGGAGTCAGTTGTGTTAGATGGGGAAAAAGTGTGACACCAAACAGGCCCCAGAGGCAGGGGCATTTTTAGGATTTGAAGACATTGGGAGCTTAGCTCAAAGCCAGTAGGGGGTCCGGAGGCAAAGGAATTTCAACGGCTAAAATTCATAAGTTTGGCGCACTTTGAGATGAACATTGAGAGATTAGCTCTTTATCAGGTAACTTGCACTTTCCTACCTGCCACAGCAGACACTGACAGTAGTCAATTACAGTAGCAACTGTGGGTCTCTCTACCCTGGAACACATACATCTACAGTGTATTGCCAAAAACCTCTAGACCACTCAACAACATAAAACATAGACGCTGACATGTCCAATGAGACAAACTGATTAAAGAATCTAAAGGTTGTTCACACTGCAGGCCTTAATGCTCAAATCAGTTTTGTTTTTCAAATCCGTTTTGGTCTACTGACTGTCCAAACAGCAAGTTACAAGTGACCAAATTGGATGTGTGTGTACAGACAGCAGTCATTTGCTGACATGGCTACGCTAGTTGTCATGATGGGTAATGATGGGTGTGTGCGCAGTGGTATAGGCTGATTGGTGGCGGCGCTCGTGCTTCCTATCACTCAGAAGTTATGTAGCAAGCTAAGGGGACAACAATGCCTGTCATGGACGTTTCCCAGTTTCTTTGAATGTTCATGGAAAATCATGCTGTAAGAACATTTTTAAAGCCTCAAAGGATAAGATGATCCAACTTCCAAAACAAATCATTTTTTGCTAGACACAGCAGTCAACTAGCTAGCTAGGTAACCATTTAGCTTTCTAGCACATTCACTTAACAATGAACAAGCTAGTTAGCTCCCACATGTTCTTGTTAAACTATCAACAGTGTAGCTAGCAAGCAACGAGATATGCCAAATCACAGTCTAAAAACCACTTGAGGGCAAATAAATCAGACTTGACCATTCAGACACAAGTCACATGCCCAGGAATCAGATTTGTACAAAGGTGGTATGAAATGTCGCTTGAAATATCAGATTCCATGTGTTTTTGGTCTGTTCAGACTGCAGGAAAAAGAACAGATTTGAATTGGATCTGCAAATACATAGGATTTGAGTCACTTCAAACTGCCAATGGGAACACAGCTCGCTCACACACACACACACACACACACACACACACACACACACACACACACACACACACACACACACACACACACACACACACACACACACACACACACACACACACACACACACACACACACACACACACACACACACACACACACACACACAATGTAATAATTGGAATCCATAGAGCAGCTTTAAGTGACAGTCTACTGTGTGCTCACCCATTGCTTTCTCTGTGGTCTCTCTTGTCTGTCCTTTTCTGTTGCTGTCGCTTAGTCTATGTTGATGTCTCTTGTCTATCCTCCATGTCCTGATTGTAAAAAGTGTAGAAGTAAGGCTTTTTCACCTCACCTGCAAATTCTTTGTAAACCTTTTTAAAAACGTTTTAACTGTCTCTATGTCACCTGTTATAATTTGTGTAAATAGAACTAGACTATAGAGCAGCTTGAAGTGATAGTCTACTGTGTGCTCAAATCCTCTCTGTCCATCTGCCCTCTTCTGTCACTTTCTGTGTCTTGTCTGTTGCCATCTCAGGTTCATGTTACTATCTCATTTGTCTATCCTCTTCTGTTATGGCCTGTTCTGTTCTTTTGGTGTCTCTCTCCATCATATCCTATTCTTCTGTTGCTGTCTCTGTGTCTCGTCTGGTGTCTCCATTATATCCTATTCTTCTGTGGCTGTTTCTGTATCTTGTCTGGTGTGTCTCTCTCCATCACCTATCATTCTGTTGCTGTCTCTGTGTCTTGTCTGGTGTGTCTCTCTCCATCACCTATCATTCTGTTGCTGTCTCTGTATCTTGTCTGGTGTGTCTCTCTCCATCACCTATCATTCTGTTGCTGTCTCTGTGTCTCGTCTGGTGTGGCTCTCCATTATATCCTATTCTTCTGTTGCTGGGTGTTTCTTATCTGGTGTGTCTCTTTGCAATCTAAAACGGTCAAGGGGTTACTGGGGTAACTTAACTTGTTTGGGCCGGTGTAGTGACGACCCGTCATTCAGGGCAGGTGGGGCAGAGCTTAACAACAAACATTTTGTTTTTGTTGTTGCCTGTTTGCATGTTATTTTGGCATTAATACATTTCATATATCAGTTTGCAAACAATAAAACATTTTTTTTGTTTTCTTGAGAAAGGAAGCTCCAAAATGTAGGTGTTTCAGCCTAGTTCAGTGTTTTCTGTGGTGGTGGGGCAGCCAGTAGAAAATACGGAGTGTAGGGGTTGGTAATGTTCTCTAGTTGTGCCGTGATTGGCTCAGTGTTCTGTCACTCATGGAGACACTATGACAGCGCAAAATCTACGGGGAGAGCTCAAAAATTCACGCCCCTTCGGTTCTGCCATAGAGTTACATTAGAAGTGCCCATCCAAGAAGGCTCGAGGTCTTGGGCCACAGATAAAGTGATGTCAAATCACATTATTTCTACAGTAGCTTTGATTGGACTTACATACATTTACATTACATTTACATTTAAGTCATTTAGCAGACGCTCTTATCCAGAGCGACTTACAAATTGGTGCATTCACCTTATGACATCCAGTGGGACAGTCACTTAACAATAGTGCATCTAAAACTTAGGGGGGGTGGGGTGAGAGGGATTACTTAACCTATCCTAGGTATTCCTTAAAGAGGTGGGGTTTCAGGTGTCTCCGGAAGGTGGTGATTGACTCCGCTGTCCTGGCGTCGTGAGGGAGTTTGTTCCACCATTGGGGGGCAAGGGCAGCGAACAGTTTTGACTGGGCTGAGCGGGAGCTGTACTTCCTCAGTGGTAGGGAGGCGAGCAGGCCAGAGGTGGATGAACGCAGTGCCCTTGTTTGGGTGTAGGGCCTGATCAGAGCCTGGAGGTACTGAGGTGCCGTTCCCCTCACAGCTCCGTAGGCAAGCACCATGGTCTTGTAGCGGATGCGAGCTTCAACTGGAAGCCAGTGGAGAGAACGGAGGAGCGGGGTGACGTGAGAGAACTTGGGAAGGTTGAACACCAGACGGGCTGCGGCGTTCTGGATGAGTTGAAGGGTTTAATGGCACAGGCAGGGAGCCCAGCCAACAGCGAGTTGCAGTAATCCAGACGGGAGATGACAAGTGCCTGGATTAGGACCTGCGCCGCTTCCTGTGTGAGGCAGGGTCGTACTCTGCGGATGTTGTAGAGCATGAACCTACAGGAACGGGCCACCGCCTTGATGTTAGTTGAGAACGACAGGGTGTTGTCCAGGATCACGCCAAGGTTCTTGGCGCTCTGGGAGGAGGACACAATGGAGTTGTCAACCGTGATGGCGAGATCATGGAACGGGCAGTCCTTCCCGGGAGGAAGAGCAGCTCCGTCTTGCCGAGGTTCAGCTTGAGGTGGTGATCCGTCATCCACACTGATATGTCTGCCAGACATGCAGAGATGCGATTCGCCACCTGGTCATCAGAAGGGGAAAGGAGAAGATTAATTGTGTGTCGTCTGCATAGCAATGATAAGAGAGACCATGTGAGGTTATGACAGAGCCAAGTGACTTGGTGTATAGCGAGAATAGGAGAGGGCCAAGAACAGAGCCCTGGGGGACACCAGTGGTGAGAGCGCGTGGTGAGGAGACAGATTCTCGCCACGCCACCTGGTAGGAGCGACCTGTCAGGTAGGACGCAATCCAAGCGTGGGCCGCGCCGGGAGATGCCCAACTCGGAGAGGGTGGAGAGGAGGATCTGATGGTTCACAGTATCGAAGGCAGCCGATAGATCTAGAAGGATGAGAGCAGAGGAGAGAGAGTTAGCTTTAGCAGTGCGGAGCGCCTCCGTGATACAGAGGAGAGCAGTCTCAGTTGAATGACTAGTCTTGAAACCTGACTGATTTGGATCAAGAAGGTCATTCAGAGAGAGATAGCGGGAGAGCTGGCCAAGGACGGCACGTTCAAGAGTTTTGGAGAGAAAAGAAAGAAGGGATACTGGTCTGTAATTGTTGACATCGGAGGGATCGAGTGTAGGTTTTTTCAGAAGGGGTGCAACTCTCGCTCTCTTGAAGACGGAAGGGACGTAGCCAACGGTCAGGGATGAGTTGATGAGCGAGGTGAGGTAAGGGAGAAGGTCTCCGGAAATGGTCTGGAGAAGAGAGGAGGGGATAGGGTCAAGCGGGCAGGTTGTTGGGCGGCCGGCCGTCACAAGACGCGAGATTTCATCTGGAGAGAGAGGGGAGAAAGAGGTCAGAGCACAGGGTAGGGCAGTGTGAGCAGAACCAGCGGTGTCGTTTGACTTAGCAAACGAGGATCGGATGTCGTCGACCTTCTTTTCAAAATGGTTGACGAAGTCATCTGCAGAGAGGGAGGAGGGGGGGGGGGGGCGGAGGATTCAGGAGGGAGGAGAAGGTGGCAAAGAGCTTCCTAGGGTTAGAGGCAGATGCTTGGAATTTAGCGTGGTAGAAAGTGGCTTTAGCAGCAGAGACAGAGGAGGAAAATGTAGAGAGGAGGGAGTGAAAGGATGCCAGGTCCGCAGGGAGGCGAGTTTTCCTCCATTTCCGCTCGGCTGCCCGGAGCCCTGTTCTGTGAGCTCGCAATGAGTCATCGAGCCACGGAGCGGGAGGGGAGGACCGAGCCGGCCTGGAGGATAGGGGACATAGAGAGTCAAGGGATGCAGAGAGGGAGGAGAGGAGGGTTGAGGAGGCAGAATCAGGAGATAGGTGGGAGAAGGTTTGAGCGGAGGGAAGAGATGATAGGATGGAAGAGGAGAGAGTAGCGGGGGAGAGAGAGCGAAGGTTGGGACGGCGCGATACCATCCGAGTAGGGGCAGTGTGGGAGGTGTTGGATGAGAGCGAGAGGGAAAAGGATACAAGGCAGTGGTCGGAGACTTGGAGGGGAGTTGCAATGAGGTTAGTGGAAGAACAGCATCTAGTAAAGATGAGGTCGAGCGTATTGCCTGCCTTGTGAGTAGGGGGGGAAGGTGAGAGGGTGAGGTCAAAAGAGGAGAGGAGTGGAAAGAAGGAGGCAGAGAGGAAAGAGTCAAAGGTAGACGTGGGGAGGTTAAAGTCGCCCAGAACTGTGAGAGGTGAGCCGTCCTCAGGAAAGGAGCTTATCAAGGCATCAAGCTCATTGATGAACTCTCCGAGGGAACCTGGAGGGCGATAAATGATAAGGATGTTAAGCTTGAAAGGGCTAGTAACTGTGACAGCATGGAATTCAAAGGAGGCGATAGACAGATGGGTAAGGGGAGAAAGAGAGAATGACCACTTGGGAGAGATGAGGATCCCGGTGCCACCACCCCGCTGACCAGACGCTCTCGGGGTGTGCGAGAACACGTGGGCGGACGAAGAGAGAGCATACATCATACTTTCAAAATCTTAGGTAGGAAGCTAGCAGTCATCATCATGAACCAAGTTGACAATCTACTGGCAAATTCTTTTCATATGAAGTAAAATTCGGAGAAATTATAGATAAACCATATTGGAGTTTTTCGGCCACTGGAAATAAACATCACACAACAAGTTGGAAAGCACAAATTCAACAATGAGTGATGTGATTTTCTGGATTTTTTTCTCATTTTGTCTGTCATAGTTGAAGTGTACCTATGATGAAAATTACAGGCCTCTCTCATCCTTTTAAGTGGGAGAACTTGCACAATTGGTTGCTGACTAAATACTTTTTTGCCCCACTGTATACATGAGTCCACAGTGCAATGAAATGCTTAATTGCAGGTTAACCTCTCGACAATGTAACAATAATAGAACAAGTAGCTAAGTGAATAGAAAGAATGATACAAAAAACTAAATGAAATAATTTCAGATTTAATGACCAGTTATTATTTTATAAAGTCAAGCATGAGACAAACATGAGTCAAGCGTGTTTACCTGTAAAATGGAATAGGTTATAAGACCTTGTTGATTCATTTTATTTTGTCAGTTCTACCACCTCAGTATTGCCCATTTTAAACAGGGTTAGAATATCAAGTTGTATTTTTAAATAACTCTGACTGACACCCAATAGCTTAAGGATGCTGAACACTAATGCTAGCTCATTAGCATTAGCCAACCCTTATGCTGAGGGAGACGAGCAACCCTTCACAAATCTGTGGCTAACTCTGCTGCACTTTGACTTTCTGTATGTTCTGCCCTCTCCACCTCATTGACTGCTGCCTCCTCTTGCTCAAACTGCTTGCTTTTTTTGCCTCTTTCGGAAGAAGTTCTGAATATCCATATTTGCTTTATGCAATGCTGCAGACTCTGACTGAGTGACAGGCATTTTGTTGAGTGATGATATTGACGTCTAACCGGTGCTGTAGGGGTGGGGTCAAAGGGATGTGAGCGGTCAACTGCGTAGTGAAATCTCAACCAATCACAGCAGGCTCCACATCTCCAGGGGCTTCTTGCAGTGCCCGGTACAGCCTAGCGCATTATATTATATTGTTCATTTTTGTCATAAAAATGTGTCCCTAAAACATTTGTTTTAAATACTACATAGTGAAAGTGAGGTGTGGTTATGGAAACTCACATCAGACTGAAATGAATTAATGTATTTAAAAATGTTAAATAAAAAACATCAAAAGGTTCAGTGCTGGACCAAAAACATCTGGGGCTGAAGCCAAGGACTAATGACGCCACTGCCCGAGTACTGGAGTTTCCCATCCCTTGGTTAGGGATTCTTCTGGACAGGGTCGAACTATACTGGCCCAATAAGCATATGCCCTGGAAATATCCCTTAATAGGACTGTCGTTAGGGCGTTCAAAAATGGTGCTGGTGTTCTGGGTTCGAGACCCGCAAGGTTAGTCGCCCTATTCTCACATTCTTAGCAATATTTGTTAATATCATTATTTTGTAACAGTTATGACACACCCATCTAATTAGTTTGTCAATGACACGTTTGTTCTACATTGTATATGTGGTGTAGATTTTAAAAAGACAATAGTTCCCTTTAAGATGCTCAGCTATATAGAATAAATAAATACTGATCATATATTAGGTAGTGGAAATGTGGTCATAATTTGTGCTCAAGGGGAAATCCTACAGGTTCCCATATTTCAATGGGAAAGTAATTTTAATTTGATCAGATAGGTGTGTTGTAACTGTTGCCAAATAATGACAACATATTTTGCTAAGTACAATATGTAAGAGTACAGTGATTCCCCTAGTGGGTCCGAAACCGAGGCCACCAGCACCAATGACGAATGTCCTAATCACTGTCCCAACAAGGGATATCTCTAGGACATGTGCTTATTGGGCCAGTATAGTAAGGCCCTGAGCCTGTCCAGAAAAAAACATACCCACTAGAAATGTAACTCCATTTTGTAGTAGCTTGGTGGTAGTTGAACTAAATTCAAATCTTGGTAGTGTCTTCAGTAGTTCATTACTTTTTTTTGCCATGAAACGGGGTAGCTACTGGAACTACACACTACTTTCTTTTTAGGTTGGGAAGAATTTCTTTCTTTTTTTGGCATCAGACCTGCCTAATTCTCAATTGAAGCATATGTTTTGTGTTAAATAGACTAAATTACACATTCTGTTAACTTCTAACTCCAGACTGACCTGACCTGTAATTTGTAGTCTATGATATTTCAAATTTAGATAGTGAAAAAATATCCTAAGTAGTTTGGATGTTGTAAACTACCTTTTCAAAGTAACTTTAGATAAGTAAACTATACTTTTTCTTGTGGGTAGCTTTAGCGTAGTATAACTTATTCCAGTGTAAAGTAATTGGTAGCTTGGTAAACTATAGTTTCAGAGTAGCTTCCCCAACACTGCTCACTAGACACTTGTGAAAATGTGAAATAACTTGATAGGTGTAAGGCTGTAAGCAATAGGATGAATGCAGCAAACCGCTCGCCCACATGATGCAATATATGGGGTCTGAGATTGAGAGGCCGGTTGGACGTACTGCCAAATTCTCTAAAACGACGTTGGAGGCAGCTTATGGCAATAGCTCTGGTGGACATTCCTGCAGTCAGCATGCCAATTGCATGCTCCCTCAAAACTTGAGACATCTGTAGCATTGTGTTGTGTGACAACTTGTATTTTTATATAGATTTTTATTTCACTCACCAACTTTAAACATCAGCTATCTGAGCAGCTAACCGATCGCTGTACACCCAATCTACCTACCTCATCCCCATACTGTTTTTATTTACTTTTCTGCTCTTTTGCACACCAGTATCTCTTCTTGCACATCATCATCTGCTCAGTTATCACGCCAGTGTTAATCTGCTAAATTGTAATTATTCACTCCTATGGCCTATTTTTTTCCCTACTGTGTCATTGACTTGTTTGTGTTATTGGCTTGTTTATTGTTTATTCCATGTGTAACTCTGTGTTGTTGTCTGTGTCACACTGCTTTGCTTTATCTTGGCCAGGTCGCAGTTGTAAATGAGAACTTGCTCTCAACTAGCCTACCTGGTTAAATAAAGGTGAAATAAAAAACTGCACATTTTAGATCATTTTATAGACATTTTAGGCCTTTTATAGTCTCCGGCACAAGGTGCAGCTGTGTAATAACCATGCTGTTGAATCAGCTTCTTGATATGCCACACCTGTCAGGTGGATGGATTATATTGACAAAGGAGAAATGCTCTCTAACAGGGATGTAAACAAATATTTTACTTCAGCTCATGAAGCATGGGACCAACAGTTAACAAGTTGCCTTTATATTTTTGTTCAGTGTATTTTACACACGCTATTGTTAAAATAATTTGTTGTCCATGACCACTAAAGTTATTAAAGCTTATTGGCTACAAAATCAATTATATCAAGTACTTGGCAATTGCAAGGCAGAAGATGTTCATTATTTTTTATAAAACAATAAAATATCTATTGTAATGATAAACCATATTGGTCTAGATTTGGGGGGGAAATTTAACATGGGATGCCCACACAGTTAACTTGCATCTTGAGAAAGAGGGTTTGGTTTGTTAACATCTTGCATGGTTCTGCAGTGTTTAAAAGGAGAAGTATACCAATATTGTGCAAAACACAGCTGGGAAACACATAAGTGCCAATTCATCCTGCGTGTTGAGCAGTCGTTCAGACTTAAGAAGGCAGGTAAGTTACAATAGGTTGACTATTCTGTGTATATGACAATATGATGGTTTATAAAATATTTATTCCAGAGACTACTCAATGTGTGTTTGCAGAAATACAGCTGGTAAAAATATGAACCTTATGTTAATGCTAGTAAATTGGTTATACTAACAATGCTCATGTTAGGAAATGAGTGGAAATCTTTGGATAAACAGTAAACAATATAGTTCTATTGTGTTATTGCACCTCAGACAAACTTGTGACATTTGAAAGTTTTAGCATAAACATCCTTAAGTCTATTGACACACCTGTGCCTCAATCTAAGTACCATAATAAAGACAATTCCCACCAAAATCCATCGGTTTAAGCTAGATATGTTTTTTCATTGGCAATCCCCCGTATCTGCCTATGTCGCCTTGTTTGTCAAACCATGAGGTTTGGCCATCTAATATGACCACACTATGGAAAGATGAGGATCCCACGAACATGATGGTGATCTCCGTTTTGTTCTATGAACCCCACAAGTGTCACAGGGCTCGTCTGAAGGTTATCCGTCGCCGGTAAACATTTTTTATGGGAGGTAGTTTTGTGCCAACAGAAAAAAGGGGTTAAATATGTGCCCAAAAAACGAATATTTCCTAAATATTTACTAAAATATTTCCTGAGCTTTCTTATTTCTCCTAGATATAGTTGACACTTCAAAACCTTATTTATTATTTTTGGACTGTCTGTTTTGCCATTTATTTTATACCTAAAGGGGTCTTAAATTCGAAATTATCATGATGATCTTAAAACAATTCCATATGTTAGCTTAGTAGAGAGAGAATTATGTTTGAATACAGTACATCCATATTGTAATAGTAATTCCAGGTGAACAAAAAGGAGAGCAGTCATTGATAAAGTCAACCAAAATCAATCCAGTTTAATTACAAGTTGCAACAGGGAGACACCTCCACCACAGAAGCCCTCCCCCCAAAGACTTTCAGAGGTTTTTAAATTACATTCAGTTAAACTTTTAACCTCTAATTTCCACATGCCCTTGCAGGAAAACTGTCTCTTTTTGGTGGGCCAACACACCCCCCTGCATCACCATGTCCAAGTACCTGAGGCATTTCACCACAGTGGGTGACGACCACACAGCCCAGTGGCAGGATGAGGAGCTACATGAAGCTAGTGAGGAGCTGGGACCAGCCACAGGACAGATGCCCCAGGGGGAACTCTCCTTCAGAGACTCCCTGAAGATGCTCTACAGCTCCAACAAATTCCAGGTATGGAATATGAGTGGAGTAGGCAATGCTCATACTATCAATCAAACAAAGCTAGTAATTGTTACCTTTGCTCAAATCAAATGTCAACTGTGGATGTGGAACATACGTATGTGTGTGTGTTTTTCAGTCTAGGCCGCAAATATGAGACAGTAAATTCTCACATATGCTTGTCAGAAGATTTGTCTTGTCTGATGAGTGTTTGCCCCTGGTTTAGATAGTTGTGGTGTGCCTGGTCATCCTGGATGCCATCTTTGTGCTGGTCGAGCTACTGATCGAACTATCAATCATTGATTTGGAGCATGGACACATTGCCCCTCAGGTGAGTCTAGAGTGCAGTGTTTCCCAAAGTCGGTCCTGGGGACAACAACACTACACAGCTCCAAAAAATCTGTGACCCCAAACTTCCTACAACTCTTCTGTCCTTTCCCTCTTCACCAGGTGTTCCACTACCTGAGTCTGGCTCTTCTCACCTTCTTCATGGTGGAGCTGGCTGGGAAGCTCTTTGCTTACCAGCTGGAGTTCTTCCACCACAAGTTTGAGGTGTTTGACGGGCTGGTAGTGATTGTGTCCTTCATCCTGGATGTTGTGTATACAGCCAGCGAAGAGGCTTTTGATGCCTCTATGGGCCTCCTGATCCTCCTCAGGCTCTGGAGGGTGGCGAGGATAATCAACGGTGAGAGATTTCTCACTTTGTTCATGTTCATTAGGCATCAAAGGGAAGAAAATGGACTGAAACAGGGAGGGACTCCCTGGACATGTCCAATAAACACACATTTTAAAGCTTTATCCAATGCATGCCCTAATGAACACAACCTTTATGTCACACAGGTAGCTAGGTCACCAATGTTGTAAAATGGGTTTGTGTCCAACATGTCATGTTTTCTCCCACCACTCAGGTATCCTGGTGTCTGTGAAGGCAAGGGCCGATCGCAAACTTCATAAGCTGAAGGAGAGCAACGATCAACTGGTCCAGCGAGTTAGCGAGCTACAAGAGCGCAGCGGCAAGACGGTGAGTTGGCCAGCCCCCGGCAACCCAAACCCCTACCCGCCCAAGACAAATTTGAAGACATTTACATTTTGGTAATTTAGTACACTCTTATACAGAGTATCTTATAGTCTGTCAATAGACCCTTTTTCAACACACCCTTCAATCTCTTCACCTCTTTAGGAACAAGAGAACAGTAAACTACGGGCTCTCCTGCGACAGCATGACATTGCGTACTGATGCAGGAAGAGGAACAAGATGCCATTTTCATTATCCACTTCTAAAGTTTTATTGGAATTGATCAATAAACAAGGGCATATTCTGAAAGGTGTTGACCATCCATACACTATGTGTCAGTAATTCCACCATGACAGGAGCTTACACTGCCCAGATAGATACTAAATCTGTTTGTACTCTTGCCAACTCAATTGCTGTCATTGTCAAACCAAACATTTGGCATGACAATGAATGACAATGAGTTGGTAATATAGCACAAAGACTGGCACTCAGGCTAGATAGATTCCACATGATTAGGTCAACCTTCCAACCATTATCTGCATATTTAAGCAGATTATAAAAGCTGATCAGACTTCATTGATATCATATGCCAGTATTTCACATTGCAATGAGCATACGTCTTACTTGATATTTTTATATGTGCTATGCCTTTATTCAGCTAATATTTTGTACTTTAGATCCTGTAATGAATTTGTTGCATCTTGTTGTTTTCTGAATATCCATTGCTTGCTATGCAAAGACAATACAAGTATGAATCACTGTGAAAGTATTATTAAATGTTGCTTTATTGATTTTTTTTTATACTCTCTCATTTGATCTAAACTACAGTATGTACAAATAAATAAAAGGTGGTTGCTAACAGCAGCTGATTGCCATCAGAGAACATCAGGGTTTTTATTCTCTACATTTTGGTCAGTATACCAGGTGATTCTAAAGAGGCAACATCAATATCCACACTAGCATATCATTAAGAATGAAGCAATGCATTTGGCCATGCATTCTAAGTGGTAAGCTGGTGAGGATATTAAAACATAGTTGTGGTTTCTTGTGTGTGTGTTTGTGTGCAACACCTGCCCACTCTTCTGTCTGTCAGTCGTTCAAACAAAAGGGAAGAAGAAGTCGTAAGGCAGCTTGGCGTCGATAGTGGGCGAGGCCTTGAAGCCAGGCCGGGCGGCTGCAGACACAGGTACGAAGGTCACAGAGCTGGTGACAGACATGACACGACTGCCTCCAGAGAGTAACGCCTGAGGAAAAGAAAAATGGCAATAAAACATAAGTAGGGTGTTAAATAAAGGTGTCATAGCATTGACCAGAGGTCTGGAAGAGGAACTATATTGTTCCATCACTTCGCAATATGTTTAAGATGCATAAATTAAGTTACTGTTGAATCAAGAGAATCTAACAGTAGCCTACCATTTCTAAGGAAAGTCTGTTGTTCCATTACAGGGCATATAATGATCTTGGTAAGTGGACTACATGTATTAGATTTACATTTTGGTCCTTTAACAGACACTATTCTCCAGAGCGACTTAGTAAGTGAGACACTTATCAGTGTAGCCACGATGAGTGCTCTGGTTGCTGTTATACAAGCTGATAAAGTTACATTTTTGTTAAGCACTTTGTGACAAATGCTTCTATAAAAAGAGCACTATTCAATCAATATTACATTGGTTGGGTCAAATCCGTGTCTCAATATTTTCTGAATGTGTATGCTTGTTATACTTTACACTGCTGCAAGATCATTTTACAACTTATTTGAGTAATATACACTACCGTTCAAAAGTTTGGGGTCACTTAGAAATGTCCTTGTTTTCCCTGAAAGCATACATGAAATTAGTTGCAAAATGAATAGGAAATATAGTCAAAACATTGACAAGGTTATAAATAAGTATTTTTAATTGAGATAATAATTGTGTCCTTCAATCTTTGCTTTCGTCAAATAATCCTCCATTTGCAGCCATTACAGCCTTGCAGACCTTTGGCATTCTAGTTGTCAATTTGTTGAGGTAATGGGGCACTTCTTACATACTATACGGTCAAGCTGCTCCCACAACAGCTCAATAGGGTTGAGATCCAGTGACTGTGCTGGCCACTCCATTATAGACAGAATACCAGCTGACTGCTTCTTCCCTAAATAATTATTCCATAATTTGGAGCTGTGCTTTGGGTCTTTGTCCTGTTGTAGGAGGTAATTGGCATAAAATTAAGCGCAGTCCACAGGGTATGGCATGGCGTTTCAAGATGGAGTGATAGCATTCCTTCTTCAAGATCCCTTTTACCCTGTACAAATATCCCACTTTACCACCACCAAAGCACCCCCAGACCATCACATTGCCTCCACCATGCTTGACAGATGGTGTCAAGCACTCCTCCAGCTTCTTTTCATTTTTTCTGCGTCTCACGAATATTCTTTGTGATCCGAACACCTCAAACTTAGATCCGTCTGTCCATAACATCTTTTTCCAATCTTCCTCTGTCCAGTGTCTGTGTTCTTTTGCCCATCTTAATCTTTTCTTTTTATTGGCCAGTCTGAGATATGGCTTTTTCTTTACAACTCTGCCTAGAAGGCCAGCCAGAGTCTTATCTTCACTGTTGATTTTGAGACTGGTGTTTTGCGGGTACAATTTAATGAAGCTGCCAGTTGAGAACTTGTGAGCTGTCTGTTTCTCAAGCTAGACACTCTAATGTCCTCATACGCGTGCCACCCTCCTTCTCGCCATGAATGAGGCATGCAACAAAATCAATGCAGACCAATTTCAAGTTTGGATTCGCCATGGCAAAAGGTTTTTACCGCGGTGCATAAACATTGATGACATTCACTGTCCTGTGGATGAGAATTTATGGCCAAATGATCAAGACAGGCTTGATGAGAATGAGTTATAAAACATTGTTTTATTTTCATTCATTTAATTTGTTTCATTAATTTATTAAATTTGATTACAGACAGTACACCTATGTTTTTTTGGCATGAATGATTGTGGAGGATGTCTTCATTGGTCACACCTTTGATTGCAAATTGGATAGGTATTATGGTAATGATAGATTTTCTGTCATTTTCAATACTGTAGTATATCACTTTCAACACTTCTAAGGGTGACTTGAAACACGCATCTTGTATTGTTTGCTATTGGATTAACTGGTAGTTAAAATGACTAAATTGAAAAGATATCATTATGTAGTGTTTCGGTGATTGAACCAATGTTATCATTATATTTCACAAACATTCTACGAGATCTTCAGTTTCTTGGCAATTTCTCGCATTGGAATAGCCTTCACTTCTCAGAACAAGAATAGACTGACATGTTTCAGAAAAAAGTACTTTGTTTCTGGATATTTTGAGCCTGTAATCGAACCCACAAATGCTGATGCTCCAGATACTCAGCTAGTCTAAAGAAGGCCAATTTTATTGCTTCTTTAAATCAGAACAACAGTTTTCAGCTGTGCTAACATAATTGCAAAATCATTTTCTAATGATCAATTAGCCTTTTAAAATAATAAACTTGGATTAGCTAACACAACGTGCCATTGGAACACAGGAGTGATGGTTGCTGACAATGGGCCTCTGTACGCATGTATATCTATGAATAGATATTAACAATCAACCGTTTACAGCTACAATAGTAAGTTACAACAACGTCTACACTGTATTTCTGATCAATTTGATGTTATTTTAATGGACAAAAAATGTGTTTTTCTTTCAAAAACAAGGACATTTCTAAGTGACCACAAACTTTTGAATGGTAGTGTATATTTGAATCAATGGTTGTGTGGTGAGAGATTTTTTACAATCCAAATTAATGCACAATGATAAGTTTTGAATGAAAGACTGGCTGCTTTACAAGTGGGACCAGTTTGGAGTTTTGTACTAAGAGTTGTGAAAATGTACCACATACTTGTGAAAATAGTTCCCAAGCAGTTAAAGAAAACTAAGCCTAGTCCTGGACTAAAAAGCACTTTCATGGAGATTCTCCATTGAGAATACTTTTTAGTATAGCAGTTGGCCTAATCTGGGAAACTGTCCCAAGTACCATAATGTTTAAGATGACTCCAGGTTTACCAGGTTGCTGGTGTTGGTGTGAATCACTTCAACGACACTGACAATCTGAGCCTGCGGGTTCACCAGGGATCCATATTGGGTCCATTGCACTTCCAGGTGAAGAGACAGGGGAATACTGCAACTCTGAGCTTCCTGCTTAGTCCAAGAGAATAGAAACATATAAAGGCTGTTACCAACCATCAATATGGAGTCATTGTTTTTTACACAATTGTGGTTGTTGAGAAACAGGAAAAAGCACTTCTCATAACCAACTATGTCTGTTGGTGGTGGAAGTCCTTCAATCAACCATCCATTCTCTCCAAACTTTCAAGATTCAATCCAAATGTCTTATCAATTTCGTCTACTGTTTTGTGTCATCGTTGCAGTATGTTTTAATGGTTGTAATGTAATGGCTGTCTCTGCATCCTTAATATATGGTATGACAGGAACATCTACATCACAACATTCAAATAATATTTTCTTCCACTAACATGCAATGAAAATACTTTGCCCAAAGCTTCTCACCGTAGGTTTGGTTTGGTTCCTTATCGGCACCCAGTCCATTGGGTTCTGATATGGGGAATTCCCAAAAGAGGCCACATACTGGGGGAAGCTTTGCCCCCTCAATACTCCTAGAACCACTTCTGATACCACTGAGCAGTTAGCAGTCTCATCCAACCTAGAGAGAGATAAGAGAAATACAGTATTTCCCTAACCAACCCTTCACCCCTATGCCTTAGTTACTTACAGACAACCAAAGACATTCACATTAGGGGGTGAGGGACAAGGGTCAAGAAAAAGTGGCAAGGGATTTGTTTGGGATTGGGCTTTAGGTCCTGTAGAACAGAGCAGTCTTCCTCTCTCACCTCAACGTGCAGCCTGACACCATGTCGACCCCGAACAGGATGGGGGAGCGGTGATGGGGCCCTCTGAGACAGTTTGACAGTTTGGAGCCATGGAGGAGGGTAAAAGCTCCCCTCGAATCAGCACTGTGAACTATTCCAGTGAGCAGGACAGTTAAGGACACAAATACATTATGTCTGACCTCTCGTCAACTTTTAGAAATACTCAGATATAACTTATAGGTTTCATATACGTTTTAATATGGGTTCTTCAATATTGAGTCAGTAATAGGGTGCATATTCATGTTCATATCTCTTAACAAACAGCAAAATAGGGAGTTATTTCAAGAAAACCAAGGAACTAGTGAATCAACAGCTCATAGAAAGCTGAAGCTTCTGCTCTTCAAAGGGATCCCATGCCACTTTGATCACAACAAATGGATTGTTGATGATGTGAAAACCCATGAAGAATATGTCATGTAAGAGAAATTATACCTAACTCACAGGCCACTCCAAAAAAGGATATTCTGCTGTTTTGGATCCAGCCAGTAGAGGGAGCCCCACAACATAACCAGGATTCCCACTGGAGTGGAGCGCCACTTGGTCAACATTCTGCTAGCAGAAGACATCAAGGGGAGAGTGGTATTACTGACTGAAGTGATAGTGATTTTGGCTTTCGTTTACATTAAGAGTAAACCACTTTTCTGGGTTGATGAAAAATGCTAAAATATTATATGGCATAGAACTATGCAAAATGCTAAAAAATATATATATAAATATGGCACCTGGACGAATTCAATTTGAAACTCCTGCTCCATTGGGACCATGTTACGGTCAATGGCTCCAAGGACCAAGGACGCATTCACATTCACAATGTCTCCAGCCTCACTGTATGTGACCGTGTAACCAACCTGTCAGCAGAGGAAAACAGAATGTCAAAATTTGAGTCTGAATGCTTATGATTAGGACATGTCTTCAAGTCATGCCATGTTTCCTACAATCAAGCATTGGCAATAAAATAGAGTACTATTTTTCCACAAATTTGGGTTCTCTTCGTTCCCAGCTACCACCTCCCTTGGCCATGAGAGAGGGTATCTGTCACATTTATCAATAAAAAATAGCATTCCTGCGTACTTGCGAGGGGTTACAAATTGCCTTGCTGCACACGTTTGTTCTTTTTTTATGCAAGTAGGCAGAGCGGCCATCCTGTGTAGCTTGCTTTGTGAGGCTTTAGACTTCACCTGGAGCACCACATTGATGCACACTGTTGAGTCAGGGGCCACAGAGTTCAACAGTAGCGGGTCCAGGCTCAAGTCACCAGTGATATTCAGCTGGGTCTGAGTCCCCTCCAAAGATTGCAGGACAATGGAGATCACCTCCACAGCAACAAATCGCGCATCTTCACTCTTCTTCTGTAAAATAAAAATGGAATTGGTCTGTTCAGATACAAGTTTGAGGTGGGTTTTACAGAGTGATTTTCTCTCATTTATGCTGGCCACAACTACAAGTAAAGGACTAGTCAACAACATTATTTGGGTATGAGTTGACAGAACATTAACTTTTAACATTTAGATTTTCATTGGACAGTGACTTTAAGAGAAATACATTTTGCACTTTCCAAAACATAAAGCTGAACATCAAGGCCAGACCAACTCACAGAGAGGAGACGGGGGTCAGTGTAGCTGTGCATGTTCAGGGCCTGCAGGGTGGTACAGTCCCTCTCCAGGACCAGGCTCCGCATGCATCTATTGCTCTGCTCCCTCAGGAACGCTGACAATGCATGTCACAAATACAATATGATGAGAGATTTAAGCTAAAGTGAAGGAAGAGGACAAACCTTAAGTGATGTGGTTACATTGTGACCCTCTTCGATTTTGGCCTCTGGCCCCTCCCCCTCAAACATCCTCCTCTTCCACACAAACACTGAGAACACTCAGCCCTGGTCTGGTTCCATGTTAGTCCCTAGCCCTTTTATATTCCCCAGATCGAAAAGGACTAAATAGGTGAAAGCAATGTGTAAAGCTCCATGGCTCAATGTATTAGTATATACATTTGAAGTCGGAAGCATACATACACATTTAAACTCAGTTTTTCACAATTCCTGACATTTAATCCTAGTAAAAAATCCCTGTCTTAGGTCAGTCAGGATCACCACTTTATTTTAAGAATGTGAAATGTCAGAATAATAGTAGAAATAATTATTTATTTCAGCTTTTATTTCTTTCTTCACATTTCCTGTGGGTCAGAAGTTTACATACACTTAATTAGTATTTGGTAGCATTTCCTTTTAATTGTTTAACTTGGGTCAAACGTTTTGGGTAGCCTTCCACAACCTTCCCACAATAAGTTGGGTGAATTTTGGTCCATTCCTCCTGACAGAGCTGGTGTAACTGAGTCATGCTTGTAGGCCTCTATGCTCACACACACCTTTTCAGTTCTGCCCACAAATTGTCTATAGGATTGAGGTCAGGGCTTTGTGTTGGCCACTCCAGCACCTTGATTTTGTTGCCCTTAAGCTATTTTGCCACAACTTTGGAAGTATGCTTGGTGTCATTGTCCATTTGTGACCAAGCTTTAACTTCCTGACTGATGTCTTGAGATGTTGCTTCAATATTCCACATTATTTTCCCACCTCATGATGCCATCTATTTTGTGCACCAGTCCCTCCTGCAGCAAAGCATGCCCACAACATGATGCTGCCACCCCCGTGCTTCACGGTTGGGATGGTGTTCTTCGGCTTGCAAGCATGCCCCTTTTTCCTACAAACACAACGATGGTCATTATGGCCAAACACTTCTATTTTTTTTTTCATCAGACCAGAGGACATTTCTCCAAAAAGTACGATCTTTGTCCCCATGTGCAGTTGCAAACCGTAGTCTGGCTTGTTTATGGCGGTTTTGGAGCAGTGGATTCTTCCTTGCGGAGTGGCCTTTCAGGTTATGTCAATATAGGACTTGTTTTACTGTGGATATAGATACTTTTGTACCTGTTTCCTCCCGCATCTTCACAAGGTCGTTTGCTGTTGTTCTGGGATTCATGTGCACTTTTTGCACCAAAGTACGTTCTCCTTCCTAAGTGGTATGACGGCTGCGTGGTCCCATGGTCTTTATATTTGCGTACTATTGTTTGTACAGATAAACGTGGTACCTTCAGGCATTTGGAAATTGCTCCCAAGGATGAACCAGACTTGTGGAGGTATACAATTTTTTTTTCTGTGGTCTTTGCTGATTTCTTTTGATTTTCCCATGTTGTCAAGCAAAGAGGCACTGAGTTTGAAGGTAGGCCTTGAAATACATCCACAGGTTCACCTCCAATTGACTCAAATGATGTCAATTAGCCTTCTAAAAAAGCTTCTAAAGCCATGACATCATTTTCTGGAATTTTCCAAGCTGTTTAAAGGCACAGTCAACTCAGTGTATGTAAACCTCTCACCCACTGGCATTGTAATACAGTGAATTATAATTTAAATTATCTGTCTGGAAACAATTGTTGATAAAATTACTTGTGTCGTGCACAAAGTAGATGTCTTAAACTATAGATTGTTAATAAGAAATTTGTGGAGTGGTTGAAAAACAAGTTTTAATGACTACAACCTAAGTGTATGTAAACTTCCAACTTCAAATGTAAGTAGAGCCATCACAGTACTGCTTCACCACCTTCAGATCTTTGAAAAACTAGGAACCTAATTGGGAGGGGGCCAATGCTGACAGTGTGGATGTACATGGAGCTGAACAGTCTCTGGTACCTGCAGGGTTCAGGTCAGAGCAGTGGGCTGTAACAGAGGGGGCCGGCAACCGGAAGAACCCCCTTCCTCTGCTTTCTTCCTCCGTTTCTATGACATCTCCGTACTGAAGGGGGAAAAAAAAACGTTGGAAAGAGAGTGAAGGCGCTAACTGAAGCTAGTGTCAAACTTTGTTCATTGTAGATCCCAAGGGTATTGCACTATTAAGTATATTGTACTATCACCAGAAAACAATCTCACAACGAAAGCACTGTTGATTCTTCTTGATGGACATTGTCAACAGTGTGGGGTTTGAGTGAGTCTCACCAGGTATCCAGGTGAAGTTAGAGGTTCCACTGTAGACGTTGTGGCCCCATTATTGGCAGAACCAAACAAGAACTGCACAAAGTGCTTGTAGAGGCCATCAAAGTTCCCTGCGGTAGGAACCTCAGGATCGGCGAGGGACAGTCCTGCCTCATCTTCAACGCAGATGTACAGAACATAGATAACTGTCACCTTATCATAGACTCATAGATCAATTATGCTATTAGATGTTTGAAATTCAAGAATCCCACATTCACATTCTTCGCGTGATTACAGGTGTGTTCTTGGTTATTACAGGTGTGTATGTCCCTACTTAGGTCAGATAATGATCAACTAACATTAATAAACTGCTAGTAAACCAAAAAGATGTTAAATAACTAGAGTGGAGGGAGCATAAGAATCAGGTCATGGATTGTACAGAGTGGCTACAGATATGGAGCTTCAGTATTCCAATTTGCCCAAACTACAAATTCTGCGCATATGCATTATTTTTTTACGTAGCCGAGTGCCCACTCAACTGTCAACATACTTGCTGCCTAGAAGGTTTGGCTACCTAGAGGTGGAATGCAGAAAGACACAGACAGCCAGTCTAATTAGCAATTGAATGTTGTTTTTTTAATCATCATTGCAAACATTGGCTAAGCTGCGCAGGAGGCAGACAGGCGGTCAAGTAGTGTTCTTTTTTCAGAAACTATAATATGGCAGCAACTATAAAGATTAGCCTTCATCATCACACAAAATGCTGAAAATGTAAGGACTGCGTCCTGCTTGCGCGACTGCAATATCCATTACAACAGACAGACAGAGAATGTTGTAGCCTTCATAAAATGTTTTGGAAAGTTCATTCAAATCTCCATAGGGTTTTTATTTCACCTGTTCAGAAATATGAGGCAGACATCATCAGGGTTCAAAAGAGGGTGAGTAAATAGAGAAACATAAAGGGAGGGGGAGTGAGCAGCAGCTACGTTAGCAAAACTAATGTGATCCGGATCCTTAGCTTTAAAAAATAATAATAATAATGTTTCCGGTAGGGCGGGCGGGGGTGAGGCGAGGCTCTGTATCTGCCACAGCCTAGAATATATTATATCAAGGCATATTAAACTTACAGTTAGTTGACTGTATGCAGAAGACGTCTAGGTTAACCTCCTGCTGGACCGACCTCTGCACCTGAGCATAGCCGTCTATAGTTTCACTAATAGTGTAGGTGACCACGTCCTGACCGCAAAGCTTCGGCTCACCACTGGAAAGAACACATAGATCAATTATTACACTGATCATGTCAAACCCCAAGTCATCAGAAAAGAAAAGAGGAGTGCTAGTGACTTGCCGGACTGTTTTCACTGTACAGCTGGTGAAGAGAGCTAATTCCTGTCTGCAATCTGGGTCACAGCAACAGTTGGGGTCACACTGGTCCTTTAATTGATCGCACGGGCAAATTCTGGAAACTGAGGATAAAGAATGCTGAAGTGACACAGCAACCTAGACAGAGCTCATCTAATGGGTTACACCTAGGCTAATTCTCTGATCCTTATGCGTGTGTTAGTCTCACTAGACAGACGAGTTGCCTACCACAATGTAACCAATGTGCTGTTGCCCCAGTTCTGGGATTTCCAAGACTATGTGCACCCCAAATGGCACCCCAATCCCAATATAGAGCACTACATTTGACCAGGGCCCATAGGGTAGTGGACTGTAAAAGGAATAGGGTGCCATTTGGGATACACTCTACATCTAAGGGACCGCATCAATATAATAGTAACCCATAGTACAGATAGATAAATAGATAGATAAGATTCCACCTTATGTTAGGCTTGCTATAACAGAACGGGGTATAGGCCTACCCACCCTTTTACCCATGTTCTGGGCATTTTTTTTTGGACTATGCACAAACCACATCACATGTAGATTGCCTGAAAATGTTATATTCAATGTCTATGTACCCTTATGTATGGCCCTGTTCAAATACTTTAGAACAAATACATTTCCTTGAAATATCTCTGATAAGGGTTATTCTGTCTAAAGTAATGTAGGCCATACTGCCCTACCAAGCAAAAGAGCAGTAACTGTGCATTGTCCAAAATGTGTTATTCACTTTTTTCTTTAAATACATGCTTTATCGTGTGGACAAATATCCGGCCTCCATTGTGTTGTGTATTGGAGAAAATGTGGGGTCATGTTCGCAGTAACTGCCAAAAGTTCAGGTGAAACCAGGGGAAAAGGCAGTAACTGCCATCACACACGTCAGTTACTTACTGCCTTTTACCTTGGCTTCACTGAGCTTTGTGCTGCTGTGTCTACGGTTGACCTTGGTATTATTTATTGTTCTTCGTTGATACAAGTATCAAACTATATGACACTGACAGCCACATACAAATACATATATTAACACAAGTTTGTGTTAAAGACAATCGTCATGGAAATGTATTCAGACGTAAGCAATAAGTCAGTAACTGCCGTCTAGGGACACATTTCATGTCAGAGGTTAGGGTCAATATGAATAAAAAATAAAACCTCATCGTAAGACAAAAGATAGCCACATCTCAAATGATCTGCCTACAATTAATTTGGCTGGACAATTTAAAAAAACCTTTGAAGTAATTTTCCTCAGTTTCACTCTATGAGCAGTTACTGCTATTTTGCTTGGTAGGGCAGCATAGTACAGAAAGTAGGGTGCGGAGACGTTACATTTTGAGAGACAATCAACCGTCCTTACCATCCGTGACAGAGGGAGGCAGGGAGCCGGATAGCGGCAGAGGTACTTGAGGAGACATGGACAGTGGCGTGGACTCTGTGGTTGACGGTGTACTAAAACCAGTCCCATCTCTTGTGCTAACCACATTCGATGCAGTTGAAACTATCTCAACGTCTAGAGCGGTGGAATTCTCATAATCCGTGAAATTCTGCCTACCTAACAAATCAATGACAGATTCGTTAGCGCGTGCAAAAGTAGAATTGAAGTCGTCCGTGTTTTGTGCTACATTGAACTCAAAAAACGGCCATGTATATAAAGTTATCAGCACCCAAACAAAAGCGTCCATCTTTAATATTGATCTCTGGAAGCATTATGTTGCTTAGGGGATCCCTGTTGCATTCTGGGTATTCCAACCCGAATTGTTTGTTGGTGCTGTCTTCAGCCACCAGGAGGACATGCGCTCACAATCACAGGATACTCAGCAATAGATGATGACCAACATTTGTAATTTATTGCAAACATTAGGTTCAAAATAATATAAGGGAAATGTCTGCCCCACAACAGTGTTTGAAAGAACACATACTAAAGTAGCTTGCTACACATCCTTCAGTGGTCAACTATTGAAATATTTACAAACATGTCCTCTATTCTCTTGCAAGAGAGGCATGTACAATATTTGACAAGAATAAAAAATATTGTCAGTAATTCCTCTTATACTCACTCCTCTGTATAATGAGTTTAGGTCCTTTAAAAAATATCAGGCACTGTCAGAGTAAAATAATAGTATGTTGTTTATATACACGTATGTGAGTTCCCTGTAAGAGTGTGTGTCTGATATAAAACGCAGTTAGATTTTTCAGGATTGGTTTCTCTTTTGGTCGTGGTCAGTTAAGAGAAGTTGAGGCTTGAGAAGAATCGTGAGCGTCGAGGTGCAAACCGGGACTCAGGCTCACTCCCCCGTCTCTTCGCTCCCTCCTTCTCTCTCCTCCGGCGAGCCAGGTCTTCCTCCAACACCTGCACACACAGACAGAAACATATTCAAACACAGACAGATGGAAGGACAACAGATGGATAGACAGACACATAGACACACAGATAGATACACAGACACACACACTATACCAGACTATGCCTGCACACTCAGGCATAAACACGTTCAAACACGGATGGACAAACAGACTATATACCCTCATTGAAATGTTTAGGTCATCGAGGTCAAGTCAACAAGTGCAAAGGAACATGTTTTGGGATTCAAAGTGTAGCCCTGATGTCCCTTCAAACAGCAAGCTGTTAGAAGTGTATGCATGTCTAATGAATATGACAACATTTCTCCTTGGAGCCATACCTGACCTTAATGAACCTTTTCAGATCTCCAAGGACAACAAGTGCAACGGGAGCATGTTTTCAGATTTAAAATACTGCCCTGTTGCCTCCTGAGTGACACAGCGGTCTAAGGCACGGCTGCGATGAGGCAGCGCACAATTGGCCCAGTGTTGTCCGGGTTAGGGGAGGGTTTGGCCGGCTGTAATGTCCTATCACGCTCTAGAGACTCCTTGTGGTGGCCGGGCGCATGCACGCTGGCTTTGGTTACCAGCTTTACGTTGTTTCCTCCGGCACATTGGTGCAGCTGGCTTAAGCGAGCACTGTGTCAAGAAGCAGCGCGGCTTGGCGGGTCATGTTTCGGAGGACGCATGGCTCTCAACCTTCGCCTCTCCCGAGTCCGTATGGGAGTTGCAGCGATAGGACAATTTGATATCAAGAAAATTAGGAGAAAAATGGGTAAAAAGTATAACAATAAAATAGAAAATAAAATAAATAAATACTGCCTCTCATCATTAATCTGTTACCATGGTGTGCATGGCTAATGGATATGGCAGCTGAACATTGAACAATATCCACTCACGGTCTCCTATCTCCTTACTTGCTTTGTCATTCAACACACTATTCCCACAACAAACTCTCTTCTTTCTCTGTCTCCCATACCTCTTTCCTGCAGGCCAGCTTGTCTTTCCACTCGTTCAGCTCTAGAGTGTGTTCATCCTCCAGTCTCCGAATCTTCTTCTTCTCCATATCAACTAACAGCTGCAGTTTCTCATTCTGAAACACACACACAAGCACACATAACCAATTATGCTTATTTGATTATATGAAAACATTCTATTATAGAGTATACCAGTTTATAGTAGATATAATATGAATATCTACAACCCAGTGAGCTTGCTAGCACAGGGTGTGTAGTGTAGTGTACCTGCAGCTCCTGGAGTTCAGTCATGTTGCCGTCACACTGCTCCTGCACCTCCCTTAGCTGGCCCTCATGGACCTGCTGCAAACTCTGCCTCTCAGCTCGCTGAATGCCCTCCTCCTCCGACATAAACTGACATACAGAGAGAGAGATGGAGAGAGAGAGAAAGAAATATAAATTGTGAGAGAGGGAGAGAAAAAGAGACAGAGACGGAGACAAAGATGATTGCCAAACAAACAATTACTAGTGGCCAATTGAGCACAGAAAAGAATGTTAACTATTTGGGAACTGAGAAGCCATACAAGTCTCTGTACTAACCAGTGTGAGGCGCTGCCTGTGCTCTTGCCCACTCAGGCCCAGTATCTTCAACTCTTGCTTGAAGTGGGCCAGCCTGGCCTTGGCCTCGGTGCGCTGGGCTCGCTGGAGCTGGGTCCTCTCCTGGGCCTGTTGGGCCCTCTGCTCATCCAGCAAAGCCCGATGGAACTGGGACGCCCTGTCTGTATCCTGGGAAAGGACAGGGGAGAGGGGATCATGGTCATGGTGTGTGTGTGTGTGTGTGTGTGTGTGTGTGTGTGTGTGTGTGTGTGTGTGTGTGTGTGTGTGTGTGTGTGTGTGTGTGTGTGTGTGTGTGTGTGTGTGTGTGTGTGTGTGTGTGTGTGTGTGTGTGTGTGTGTGTGTGTGTGTGTGTGTGTGCGCGTCTCTGTGTGTGCATTTGAGTATGTAAGTTTGGGGGGGGTTAGGGTTCTTAGTGAGAGCATTCCAACTCACTTTGCTGTGCCTCTTGGTAAGCTGTTGTCTTTGCAGTGAATACTGCTCCTTCACCTGCTGCTTGAAGAGGTGGTACTTCTCCTGCAGATGACGTTGCTCCATCTCCCAAATTACTGATTCCCGGGCTGCAGGCAAGGAGCCCATATATGTGAATGAATCAAAGTTTCTATAGGCGCAAACACAGTCAATGTCATCGTTGTGGTCAATGTCTAATTTCCTGTCGGTTTGTAATTTGGGCCTAACCATTTTCATAAAGCAGCCCATAATCGTAACCAATTTGTGAGTGCGTAGGTGCATGCGTACGTGAGTGTGTGCTGATCGTGTTTGTACCTCTCTTAAGCTGCTGGGTCTTGACAGTGATATCCCACTCCATAGAGGCCACCTTCCTCTTGTGTTCCTGGACTCCTTTCTGGAGCGTCTCATTGAGCTCCTGCTGCTGCTTCTGCAAGTAACGCGCCTCCTGGGATGAACACAAGAGGAAACAAGATATACCAAGGGCTCTCTGTGTGTGTGTTGGTGTGTATGTGTGTGTGTGTGCGTGCGTGTTGTGCGTGCGTGCGTGCATGTTGTGCGTGCGTGTGTTTGCGTGCGAATCGGTGTACTTCTCTGGGTTGAGCCTTCAGTACAGCAGCCTTGCGGTTCAGCTCTCGGTCCTGCTGGCTCTTGAGTCTGCGTGCGTCCTCTCTGAGCCTGGCTGTGTGCTCTGTCTCCATGCGGCTGCTCTGCTGAACATACTGCTTTTCTACCCGCTCCAGCTCACCGTCGTAATACTGCTTCTTGCTCTGCACAATGCACACAAAACACAACAAATTTGCTGGAGTTTGTAAGATTGCCACAAATCTCATGCGATCACTCAATATTGAAAATTAGTTGTTCAGGTTGTTAAATTCAAATCCCGTACCTTAAAACCTGAAAAACATTGTGTTTTTGGAAGTCACAATGGTGTCATAACAGAATGTAGCTTATATGAATTAAAATATGTTTTCATGTCATATCGCCAGTAGGCAACCCATTCCTTATGGGATTAATTGACACTTACACAAACATTACAATAATTTGCTGTGATAATTCAGTAATAATTCTTCCAGTGTTCTTTGCAGTGCGAATCGTATAAAGAGTGAAATTTAAAAATAAAAAAAGAATACATAATAGTAAATAATGTTATCCAAAAAATAACTATATCCCTTGAGCAGTAAACATATACATACATACATACATACATACATACATACATACATACATAGATACATACATACATACATACATACATACATACATACATACATACATACATACATACATACATACATACATACATACATACATACATACATACATACATACATACATACATACATACATACATACATACATACATACATACATACATACATACATACATACATACATACATACATACATACATACATACATACATACATACATACATACATACATACATATACAGATAAATAAATACAAAAATTTAAACAGAAGGAAGTTGAACCCAGTCTGCACAGAAGATTCAAGTGGGAGACAGGCTTACACACAATTTACAGTATTTACATACAGTACGTGCCATTTGCTATATAGAAGCTAAATATTATATTATAATTAAATTACAGGTAGCCCTTTTTATTTTATTCCAGGCTTTATCTAAATATTCTGCAAACGGGACTCTGGGTCCCACTACTCACTGTCATCTCCTGGGCGATCTGTCGGAACATCATCTCTCTCTGTTGCTGCAGCCGCTGCTCCATCTGGGAGTACTCTCTCTGCTCCTCCCTCTGAAGGAGCTTTAAAGCCTGCAGCTCCTGGCGCCTTCATAGTCAGGTACACACACCCACACGGACACACACGAACACACACACACGGGAGATTGAACATACTAATGAAGTGAATGCATTGAATATGAATGTGTTTAAGTCTCCCATCCAAGATGTATTTGAAATTATGAGTCTATCCTTAATCTAGTTATTTTTTCATAGGAGCCCAAGCCTTGTTTCCAGAGGGAAAAGTTTACCTGGCAGACCGTATGCGCCGCTCTTTCCCATCGGTCTCTTTCAGGACCTTTGACGTGGTGACGCTGACCTCTCGGCCATCCACCATGAACTTCCGGGTCCTTTTGACCGTCTTCCTGTTATGGATCAACTCCTGGAATACAACAAAGAAAATATTACAGTCACAAAGTTCTTCTGTTTAGTTGGTGTAATCTATCTAGGGAAGCGCACAACACTTCTTATTACCTCTCTTAAAGAGAAATTACACTCTAAAATCTACTTTTGTCAGATGTTTTCAGAACTCAAAAGTGGACTACACCTGAGAAACTTTGATTTTGGAGTGGAATGTCTCTTTAACCTTAATAAATTGTACCCTTATGTGTTATTATTATTATTATTATTATTATTATTATTATTATTATTATTATTATTATTATTATTATTATATTCACTTGGGGAACCAATGGGTGCCAGCCTGCCCTGATCACTATCACTCACCTCTACAGGTCTTGACATTGTTGAGACTGTCATTGTTGAGTTGTCTTTCTCTGTCATGTCAGCTTGGTCATCAATGGCAGCCATCTTGGGTTTATTGTCTGTCACTTGGTGCCAGTTTCCATTTGATGCTGACTTCAGGTGTACTGTGTCTGTAGCTGTTCCCTGAGATCTAGTTGAGCTCTGTTCGGTCAATATGTTTAATTGGGTCTGACCTGCCTCCTCCTCCTTACCTCCTTCCTCCAGCTTCTTCCCTCCTTCCTCTTTCCCTCCTTCCTCCCTCCCACTATTTGACTCCAAGGTCAAGTTTACCCTCATCATAGGTTCTCCAGTTGGGGGGTCAGTCATCTTCTCTTCTCCCTTACTGTCTTCTTGTTTGTTTCTCTCTTCTTTCGGTTCCTGCTTTATGATCATATTGGATTCTTGTGCTTGGATAATCACAATGTCATCACTTTCTAATCCAAGGTCCTCCTCTTTACTCTGTTCATCTTTTCCCACTGTTCTGTCCTCTGCTCTCTCTACATTTTCACATTCAGTCACTTTGATATCAAGGATTTTATCTTCTGTGTCTGCCCTCAAACTCTTCTCCTTTTCACTGGTCTCAACTTCCATTGTTGATTCACTTCTTTGCTTCTCTGTTTCAGTCTGTATTTCTCCTGTTTGTTCTGATTGTACAGTCTCTTCAATATCACTCTTAAATTCTCCAACCTCCATTTCAGGACTTGCTTCATGTTCTTTTAAGTCCATTCCTTTGTCTGGAGTTTTCTCAATGTCTGGACAGTTGTTTGTCTCTCCCTTGCTTGTCTTTAACTCCACCTTGACCTCCTGTTCTTCTTCTACACATGTCTTGTCTTGTATTCCTTCTTTATTTATCTGCATCTTATCCCTTTCTTCTACCATACTCCCCTCGTGCTCTGCCTCTTCATCTCTCTTAGCATGTAGTTCATTCTCTTCTAAAATCTTCTCATCCTTGTCCTGCTCCTGCTCCTCCTCTCCCCTCTCCTTTTGTATTTCCTCCTTGGTCCCTTCCGTCATCTCGTCTTTGCTCTGTTTTGTCTCTTCCTCAGCCTCCCCACTGGTTGCCAGCTTGAAGTGGTTATGAGTGGAGAGATCCAGAAAGTCTAGCACTGAGTGCTGGGTTTCTCCTCTCTCTTTTGTGGATGGGCGGGGCATTTCCAAAGACAAGGCTATAACCAGTGGACTTTGTTTGTGCACTAACTGGCGAGGAGCTTCTTCTACCCTGTGCTTAGTATCATTATTTGGTGCTGATTTAAGGATACCAATTTCCTTAACTGAACATTGAGCCTCAGTAATTGGTTGTTTATTGTCTGAGTCAAGTGCATCACCAACAGAGTCATTGGTACTGTTTTGGTTCATATCAGTGTGGATGCCTACAATTTCCTGTTCAGAAGAAGAAACCACTTCCAGGTCAAGGTCTTGGGCCTCACAGTCATTTGAAATTTCATCCTTCTCTTTTTTCTGCCCCTCAACCTTTTCTTCTGCATCATCTCCTGTGTCATTTGTTTCAGGGATGGGTTGAGTGATCCCTCCCTCCAAGCTGCCCCTCCCAACATTCTCACACAGATCCTTCTCCGCATCCCCTGCATCTCTCTCTCCTGCTGGATGTGTCACTTCCTGCTCTTCTGATTGGCCAGTGGGACTGTCCTCCTTGTTCTGTTGGGTCTGATTGGCTGGAATTGAGGGTGTGTCTCCCCAGAGACCGGACTTGCAGCGCCGAGACCCGGTGGTCAGAAAGGAGAGAAAGGTCCCTGGCTCCCAGACCGACAGACGCCTGGCCAACTTTCTGGCCCTGTCCGTGTTGGGAGTCTCCACCCTGGTCCCAGCGGTGCCCCCATCTTTCACTGGGGTGGAGGAAGAGACTGGGTCAGGGTTGGGTGGAGGTGGTGGTGGACTCATACCAGCCTGTATGATAGATGGGCCCTCCTGAGGTTTCTCTGGTACCTGCATTGTCTCTTCTTCCTGCCCCTTCTCAGACTGGGCAGTCCCTCCATCCGACCCCACAATCGTGTCCTCGTCTAGAGAGCCCCCATGGTCGATCAGGGACTGGCAGAGAAAATAATAGGATGTGTTACCATTGTTGTTCATTTAAGACAGACTTTAGGAGGCAATTTCAATTGCATCTATTTTCTGTCCTATCTACTTAAAGACAAAAAAAAACACTCAAATGACAAAATGTTGGAAAGTTGATGTATGAACTTCCACCTAGAGTATACTGTATAGAAGCAGAAATAGAGAAACTTTCCCAACACGTTTCAGATCGAAGCAGATCTCTATTAGAAAGGCATCACTCCCTCAAATCAAGTCTGCATCCCAAATGGAGAGCAATAGTAATGCCGTCTTTCTGTACTCCACCATGGCTCGTTGACCTAAGCCTATGGGGAAATTAATGGGGGTTTTGGAGGGGTTATGGACAAATGCCGAAAATAAGGTCTGGTAAAAACAGGCATAGGAGATCTTATACGTTTTGTTCTATGAGATAATCTTCATCACTTTTTGTGAATTTTGAAGCATTTATGTAATCAAAACAAGCACATAAAGGCTTCATAATTCATAAAGGTCATGTTAACTAACTTCTATTATTACATAGAACAAAACGTATAAGATCTCCTAAGCCTGTTTTTACCACAGACCATATTTTCGACGTTTATCCCAAAACCCCATTCTTTCCCCATGAATTTCCCCCATGGGAATGGCTGAACGAACCAAAGGTAACTAATTTCTATTTTTTAGGACTACAAGTTGGCGAGCTCTGTTCCCTATATAGTGCATTACTTTTGACCAAAGCCTATGGGCCCTAATCAAAAGTAGTGAACTATATGGGGAATAGGGTGCCATTTTGGAAGAATCCCCCATCTCTTACCGCTGTCTCCTCCATCACCTCTGCCTTGGCCTCGGCAATGAGTTCCTTCAGGGCTCGACCATCCCGTCCAGCGCAGGGGAAGGGGTGCGCCAGGAGCTGCTGGGCTCCCCACCGGGCCTCAGGGTTCTTCTGCAGCGCTCTCCGCAGGAAGTCCTGGAAATGGGAGGACCTGAAAGTGGGAACACAGTGCAGGGCCACAGGGATGGGTATAGGTTTCAGGTGACGCATCCCAAATGGCACCCTATTCCCTATGGGAAAATATGTTTTCCATGTGTTTGATACTATGAGCTGGCCCTCCCCATTTAAGGTGCCACCAGCCACCACTGATTCATAAAAATAGAGACATCTCCATGTATGACTAACTGTCCCTGACTCACCAGAGGCGTGGGTTGCTGAGGGTGGGTGGGGGGGACTTGGTGATCTTGAGCAGGACCCTCATAGGGTTGAGTGAGTGGTGAGGGGGCTCCATCTCTGCAGCCTCGATCAGCGTCACGCCCAGGGACCAGACGTCCGCCTTGGGGCCATACGGGTTCTCCTTGGAGGTCTCACACTGGATCACCTCTGGAGCCATCCTGGGATAGATGGACGGGCAGACAGAGGGACAGATGGACAAATTTAGACATTGGGGTTGTTGAAAAAGAATGCACATGGGAATGTGGCTGCATGGTAACAACATTTAAACATATACAGAAATGATAGGAGTAAGACAAACCAGTAAGGGGTTCCAATGAAAGTGGCTCTTTTCTGGAGGGTGTGTATGTTTTTGGCAGACACTCCGAAGTCGGCTGGGGATTGAAACAGGGCTTTGAGAGGACTCAATGAGAGGCACTGATACACTATAAGAGAGACACTAGGATAGACTTATAAACAACATTTAGACAGACACACAGTCAGGTAGACAGGTAAACGGACGGATGGATGGAAAATCCGGGAGAGAGAATCGAACAGAGACAGAGAGAAAAGATGGACAAAGAGAGACAAAGAGAGAGAGAGATTATAATCCAGTAGTTGTAGGAGTGTGCTGTGCAGTTCTGTACCCAGTTTGACGTGTCCCTCCATGGTGAGGAGGATGTTGCCTGCCTTCAGGTCTCTATGGATGATGTGGTGCTGGTGGAGGTAGCACAGAGCCTGCAGGGTCTGACAGCATACCTCACTGATCTGCTGCTCAGACAGGCCCCGCTCCAGCTCTTGGGGGTTCACACACACACACACACACACACACACACACACACACACACACACACACACACACACACACACACACACACACACACACACACACACACACACACACACACACACACACACACACACACACACACACACACACACACACACAATAACATATAAGGAGAGGAGGAAAAACAAAAGAAATGGAAACCAAGGAGTGCATGACGCTTTGGCTCCCCCACCTAACATGATGTCATCCAAGGCCCCCCCTGGGCAGAACTCAACCAGGATCTATGGGACAGAAAGAGATAGAATCTTCAACGATCAATCATCAAAAGCCTTAACTGTATATATATATAATGGATCGTTTTTGTGTGTATTTTTTACTTAACCTTTATTTAACTAGGCAAGTCAGTTAAGAACAAATTATTATTCACAATGACGGCCTAGAAATAGTGGGTTGCATTCTTCAGGGGCAGAATGACAGATTTCACAGATTTCACATAGTTCACTGAAACCCCTCCAAAAAGTCCTGACCCAGTGTATTAATATTGACACCTAGCAATGGAGTCAAACAGCTAAAAAAGACCTCACCCACAGCCAACCCTCAAAGAAGATGGCGTCCAACAACCCAAGGATGTTGTTATGGCGGCAGGCTGCCAGGATGTCGATCTCGGTGATATAGTCGTCAAGCTGCTCCTCGTTGCGTACCTCCATCACTTTCGCAGCAGTCAGGGCCCCAGTGGTGTGGTTCTGGGCCTGAATACAGACAGAGGAATACACTATGGTCTCTACGGTTCCATCTACATTATACTGGCTTTAGTCTATATATTATATGTTATTTATCATCTTCTCGCAGGCTTTGCATCTAAATGCTTTGTATGAAAAAAGACAGTTAAAAATCACAAACAATCACAAACAATACTGTCACGTTCTGTCCATCGTTCGTATGTGTTTTCCTTGTTTTAGTGTTGGTCAGGACGTGAGCTGGGTGGGCATTCTATGTTGTGTGTCTGGTTTGTCTATTTCTATGTTTGGCCTGATATGGTTCTCAATCAGAGGCAGGTGTTAGTCATTGTCTCTGATTGGGAACCATATTTAGGTAGCCTGTTTTGGGTTGGGTTTTGTGGGTGATTGTTCCTGTCTCTGTGTTTTGCACCAGATAGGGCTGTTGTTGGTTTTCCACATTTATTGTTTTGTAGTGTTCATGGTTATCTGTTTTTATTAAACATGAGTCAATATAACCACGCTGCGTTTTGGTCCTCTACTTCACCACAGGAAAACCCTGACAAATACCTTGAACTCATATACCAGTGAGAGAGATACACATGACTTCACTCTAATCTAGGTGGCCCTAGTTCTTTGCATCGTGGATTCAATAATAATACAGTATTCTACATTTACAATTTACACATGAATAATAAAACCACATTAAAGTTGGAAATCAGTCAGCTAAGTGCAACAACAGTCAAGGTGTTTCTGCAAAAACTGAAGAGCAGATGCGTGTGGGTTATAAGTCAAGACAGGAAGTTATATTTCAGCCTGTATGGGTTGACAGGAAAACGACAAACCACAGTATGGCCTCATGACGCATGCTATGCTCTGCCTACCATTGAGAAGATACACAACACAGCTTTAAATCAAAAGCACTTCAAAGTTTGGTAACACGGTTGGCTGCTCTTGTTTTGTACTGAGACATCATTTCACTCCATCATTTCCATATTGAATTAAAACCAGAGTTAGTTACTCTCCATCCCATCAGAGATGATAGAATTTTCATCTTAAATGTAACATTTTTATGGATTTGGTTTGGTTTGGAGAGGAAAGGAAAGGAGACAAGACCAGACCAGAAGTTAAAATAAGTTAAGTATTGGGCCCCAGCCTGCTGGTACCTTGTAGACCTTCCCAAATGCCCCGTCTCCCAGCTCCCCCTGGGTGTCCCAGGTCTCTCGAGGGTCCACGTCTCTCCGGAGGTTCTCATAATGCTTCACCCTCTTCTTCTCCGGGCCCAAACGAAAGATACGCATCAGAAGGGATGCCATGTCCCTCACCCCACCTTGCCCTGTCCTCCTTACTCTACAAGGATCTCTTCAGTTTACAGCGCTACAGTGGACAGCAGCCCACAGAAACAAAGCCAACACCACCCGTTTCTTATATACAACGTCCGCCCAAGATAGTAAGGACAGGCAGAACCAAACATCAAGTTCCACTGTGGGTGGAGACCCAATGTGAAAGGTCTTTGACTCGCCTGCACACCTCCTTGTCTCTGAAACCTCTCAGAAGAGACGCAGGAAGTGACTGTGCTAACCACATCCTACACAGAAAAAAAGAGAAAAAGAAAAAGCATGCAGTGAAAGAGATTTTTGGGGGTAGGCCTATGCCCTGTTTATCTTTTGTGTATTGAGAGATATATATCTGCCTCACTCAGAGAAATAAGTAGTACTGTTGTGCTTTACAGTCAAATATAACAAATAACTACATGTTTAATAATGAAATGTACAAATGATACATCAATATTTTTTTTAATTATTTAGAAAATGATTCAAACAGTAATATGAGATCTTTATGTAGAACATTTACATTTGACATTTTAGTAATTGAGCAGATACTCTTATCCAGAGTACATTCATCTCAAGATAGCTAGGTGAGACAACCACATACACTACATGACCAAGAGTATGTGGACCCTTTCTGTATGGACCTCACTTTGTGCACGGGGGCATTGTCATGCTAAAATAGGAAAGGGCCTTCCCACAAAGTTGGAAGCACAGTATCATCTAGAATGTCATTGTATGCTGTAGTACCTAGCACAAAACATGAAAAACAGCCCCAGACCATTATTCTTCCTCCATCAAACTTCACAGTTGGCACTATGCATTCGGGCAGGAAGCGTTCTCCTGGCATTCGCCAAACACAGACTCGTTTGTCGGACTGCCAGATGGTGAAGAGTGATTCATCACTACAGAGAACGCGTTTCCACTGCTCCAGAGTTCAATGGCGGCAAGCTTTGGAAACCCATTTCATGATGCTCCGATGAACAGTTCTTGTGTTGACGTTGCTTCCTGAGGCAGATTGGAACTCAGTAGTTCACAATAACAGCACTTGCAGTTGACCGGGGCAGCTCTTAGCAGGGCAGACATTTTACGAACTGACTTGTTGGAAAGGTGGCATCCTATGACGGTATCACATTGAAAGTCAACAAGCTCTTCAGTAGGCTACTCTACTGTCAATGTTTGTCTATGGAGATTGCATGGCTGTGTGGTCTATTGTATACACCTGTCAGCAACGGGTGTGTCTGAAATAGCCGAATCCAGTCATTTGAAGGGGTGTTGACATACTTTTGTATATATAGTGTATCACCATATCACTTTGGCAGCGGCTAATTGGGGATCTCAATAAATACTACTAAATCGTCAGTCAAAATATACAGGATAGAAACATTCCATTAAAGCTAAACAATGGATATATAGCGTTTTGCAAAAAAACTACATTTCATACACATCTAAAATGTATGAATAAAAAATCTGAAAACAGTAATATTTTACACACACATGAAGGTATCCATAAGCAATCATGTCTGATGAAAAAAACAGAAAAGTGAAAAATTGATGGATATAGTGTTTTGGAAATAAACTATTCACATTTAGAAACTGTGTAAATCAAACTCATCTATAAAAAAGGCAACAACTTCAGTAACTGAATGGATTTGAAAAGATTGTAAGATTTGAGAGTGGCTTTGTTGAGATGGCCGAGGAGGTTGAGATTGAGCAGAAAGGCCCATGAGGGTTTTATGTTTATGTTGATAACCTTTACTCCCTCTGCTCACCAAGGTTTCAGTGCAGCACCTGTAGAACTGGGTCAGAAGTGCTCAAGCAAACCTAACTTGAATCCATACATTTGATTTGAAGTCTCCTACATGAGCTTTTTAAATGAGATAAACCAGGTGCACCTACTGACCCTGATTAGAAGCTGGCTGTTGTGAAAAGTGCTGGTTAAGTTGCAAAGGGAAGGTATATTACTGGAAACATTCTAAATTTACCAGTGAACTACCAGAGATTTGGTAACTTTCAAGTTTTTTAGTGGCTTTCTGGGGTACTTTATTGGGTTATTATCTCTGGCCCTCTGCATGATCTCATCACATGTAAAATATATACAATTTATTTTTTAATAACAAAAATATTATCCTAAATATAAACCATCAACTTAGTGAATACCATTAGTGTTTCAGAATGAAATATCCTTTATACTTTCTTTACACACTTTTATTTTTCTATGTCAATATGTCTTTGTTGTAAATGTTTTTGGCGCCAAACTGGTGGCAGTTGTGAAAAAAGTCAATAGTTGGACGAGTTGCAGAATTCATTGAAAATAATGCCATTGTTGATTAGATGTTTTTTTTTACTATAGTTTGGCAATTTTCTCTTTAACCATAACCAAATCAAATCAAATCATGGTTAGCAGATGTTAATGCGAGTGTAGCGAAATGCTTGTGCTTCTACTTCCGACAATGCAGTAATAACCAACGAGTAATCTAACCTAATAATTCCAAAACTACTACCTTATACACACAAGTGTAAAGGGATCAAGAATATGTACATAAAGATATATAAATGAGT
>NC_060175.1:28607358-28628059 GCF_021184085.1 Oncorhynchus gorbuscha | reverse complement strand
AACACTGGGATGTACCCAAACATAAGAGCGAGGGTATGTTGAATGACACGGAACGATACCCGTAATACACGCTAATATATAAAGCACGCAGCATAACAGCTGCACCAACGCATAGGTACTCACACGACCAACGGACATGGGAACAATAAAACCTACAAAGCCAGAGGGAACAGAGGGCACATACAGTGGGGAGAAGAAGTATTTGATACACTGCCAATTTTAAAGGTTTTCCTACTTACAAAGCATGTAGGAGGTCTCACTTCAACTGTGAGAGATGGAATCTAAAGCAAAATCCAGAAAATTGTATTGTATTGTAATCATTGTATGATTTTTAAGTAATTAATTAGCATTTTATTGCATGACATAAATATTTGATCACCTACCAACCAGTAAGAATTCTGGCTCTCACAGACCTGTTAGTTTTTCTTTAAGAAGCCGTCCTGTTCTCCACTCATTACCTGTATTAACTGCACCTGTTTGAACTTGTTACCTGCATTAAAGACACATGTCCACACACTCAATCAAACAGACTCCAACCTCTCCACAATGGCCAAGACCAGAGAGCTGTGTAAGGACATCAGGGATAAAATTGTAGACCTGCACAAGGCTGGGATGGGCTACAGGACAATAGGCAAGCAGCTTGGTGAGAAGGCAACAACTGTTGGAGGAAGAAGAAGGATGAGTACAACCCCAAGAACACCATCCCAACCGTGAAGCATGGAGGTGGAAACATCATTCTTTGGGGCTGCTTTTCTGCAAAGGGGACAGGACGACTGCACCGTATTGAAGGGAGAATGGATGGGGCCATGTATCGGCGAGATCTTGGCCAACAACCTCCTTCCTCAGTAAGAGCATTGAAGATGAGTCATGGCTGGGTCTTCCAGCATGACAAGGACCCGAAACACACAGCCAGGACAACTAAGGAGTGGCTCCGTAAGAAGCATCTCAAGGTCCTGGAGTGGCCTAGCCAGTCTCCAGACCTGAACCCAATAGAAAATCTCCTGTCATGTTTGTCATTTATTGTCATGTCTTGTCCCTGTGCTCCCCATGCTATTCGTTTCCCTCTGCTGGTCTTGTTTGGTTCTATCCCTCTCTCTCCCCCTCCCTCTCTCACTCTCTCGCTCTCTCTTCTGTCGTGTTTTGCCGTGATTGTGTATCACCCTGTCCTGTCGTGTTTGTGCCTTCATCAGATGCTGCGTGTGAGCAGGTGTCTCAGTCGACTACGGCCTGCGCCTACCCGAAGCGACCTGCAGTCTGTGGCCGCTTCTCCAGTTGTTTTCCCCTCTACAATCTAGAGGATTTCTGTTATTCCGTTTTGAACATTAATAAACTCTGTTTCTGTTAAGTCGCGTTTGGGTCCTCTTTCACCTGCATGACAGAAGGAACCGACCAAGGAATGGACCCAGCGACTTCAGACGCTCGTTACACTGCCGTCGAGATCCAAGGAGCCATGCTCGGCAGACACGAGCAGGAATTGTCTGCTGCTCGCCATGCCGTGGAGAACCTGGCCGCTCAGGTTTCCGACCTCTCTGGACAGTTCCAGAGTCTACGTCTCGTGCCACCTGTTACTCCCTGGCCTGCCGAGCCTCCAGAACCCAGGGTTAATAACCCACCTTGCTACTCCGGGCAGCCCACTGAGTGCCGCTCCTTTCTCACGCAGTGTGAGATTGTGTTCTCTCTCCAACCCCACACATACTCTAGAGAGAGAGCTCGGGTTGCTTACGTCATTTCACTCCTTACTGGCCGGGCTCGAGAATGGGGCACAGCTATCTGGGAGGCAAGGGCTGATTGCTCTAACAGATTCCAGAACTTTAAAGAGGAGATGATTCGGGTTTTTGACCGTTCAGTTTTGGTGGGGAGGCTTCTAGGGCCCTGGCTTCCTTATGCCAAGGTGAACGGTCCATAACGGATTATTCCATTGAGTTTCGCACTCTTGCTGCCTCTAGTGAGTGGAACGAGCCGGCGCTGCTCGCTCGTTTTCTGGAGGGACTCCACGCAGTGGTTAAGGATGAGATTCTCTCCCGGGAGGTTCCATCAGATGTGGATTCTTTGATTGCTCTCGCCATCCGCATAGAACGACGGGTAGATCTTCGTCACCGGGCTCGTGGAAGAGAGCTCGCATCAACGGTGTTTCCCTGCTCCGCATCGCAACCATCTCCCTCCTCTGGCTTTGAGACTGAGCCCATGCAGCTGGGAGGGATTCGCATCTCGAATAAGGAGAGGGAACGGAGGATCACCAACCGCCTGTGCCTCTATTGCGGAGTTGCTGGACATTTTGTTAATTCATGTCCAGTAAGAGGCCAGAGTCCATCAGTAAGCGGAGGGCTACTGGTGAGCGCTACTACTCAGGTCCCTTCATCTAGATCTTGTACTACTATGTCGGTCCATCTACGCTGGACCGGTTCGGGTGCTACATGCAGTGCTTTGATTGACTCTGGGGCTGAGGGTTGTTTCATGGACGAAGCATGGGTTCGGAAACATAACATTCCTTTCAGACCGTTAGACAGGCCTACGCCCATGTTTGCCTTAGATGGTAGTCATCTTCCCAGTATCAAATTTGAGACACTACCTTTAACTCTCACAGTATCTGGTAACCACAGTGAGACTATTTCTTTTTTGATTTTCCATTCACCGTTTACACCTGTTGTTTTGGGTCATCCCTGGCTAGTATGTCATAATCCTTCTATTAATTGGTCTAGTAATTCTATCCTATCCTGGAACGTTTCTTGTCATGTGAAGTGTTTAATGTCTGCCATCCCTCCCGTTTCTTCTGTTCCTACTTCTCAGGAGGAACCTGGCGATTGACAGGAGTGCCGGAGGAATATCATGATCTGCGCACGGTCTTCAGTCGGTCCCGAGCCAACTCCCTTCCTCCTCACCGGTCGTATGATTGTAGTATTGATCTCCTTCCGGGGACCACTCCTCCTCGAGGTAGACTATACTCTCTGTCGGCTCCCGAACGTAAGGCTCTCGAGGATTATTTGTCTGTGTCTCTTGACGCCGGTACCGTTGTGCCTTCTTCTTCTCCGGCCGGGGCGGGGTTCTTTTTGTTAAAAGAAGGACGGTACTCTGCGCCCCTGCGTGGATATCGAGGGCTGAATGACATAACGGTTAAGAATCGTTATCCGCTTCCCCTTATGTCATCAGCCTTCGAGATTCTGCAGGGAGCCAGGTGCTTTACTAAGTTGGACCTTCGTAACGCTTACCATCTCGTGCGCATCAGAGAGGGGACGAGTGGAAAACGGCGTTTAACACTCCGTTAGGGCATTTTGAGTACCGGGTTCTGCCGTTCGGTCTCGCCAATGCGCCAGCTGTTTTTCAGGCATTAGTTAATGATGTTCTGAGAGACATGCTGAACATTTTTGTTTTTGTCTATCTTGACGATATCCTGATTTTTTCTCCGTCACTCGAGATTCATGTTCAGCACGTTCGACGTGTTCTACAGCGCCTTTTAGAGAATTGTCTCTACGTAAAGGCTGAGAAGTGCTCTTTTCATGTCTCCTCCGTTACTTTTCTCGGTTCCGTTATTTCCGCTGAAGGCATTCAGATGGATTCCGCTAAGGTCCAAGCTGTCAGTGATTGGCCCGTTCAAGGTCACGTGTCGAGTTGCAGCGCTTTTTAGGTTTCGCTAATTTCTATCGGCGTTTCATTCGTAATTTCGGTCAAGTTGCTGCCCCTCTCACAGCTCTTACTTCTGTTAAGACGTGTTTTAAGTGGTCGGTTCCGCCCAGGGAGCTTTTGATCTTCTAAAAGAACGTTTTACGTCCGCTCCTATCCTCGTTACTCCTGACGTCACTAGACAATTCATTGTCGAGGTTGGCCCTTCAGAGGTAGGCGTGGGAGCCATCCTATCCCAGCGCTTCCAGTCTGACGATAAGGTTCATCCTTGCGCTTATTTTCTCATCGCCTGTCGCCATCTGAGCGCAACTATGATGTGGGTAACCGTGAACTGCTCGCCATCCGCTTAGCCCTAGGCGAATGGCGACAGTGGTTGGAGGGGCGACCGTTCCTTTTGTCGTTTGGACAGACCATAAGAACCTTGAGTACATCCGTTCTGCCAAACGACTTAATGCCCGTCAAGCTCGTTGGGCGTTGTTTTTCGCTCGTTTCGAGTTTGTGATTTCTTACCGTCCGGGTAGCAAGAACACCAAGCCTGATGCCTTATCCCGTCTGTTTAGTTCTTCTGTGGCTTCTACTGATCCCGAGGGGATTCTTCCTTATGGGCGTGTTGTCGGGTTAACAGTCTGGGGAATTGAAAGACAGGTTAAGCAAGCACTCACGCACACTGCGTCGCCGCGCGCTTGTCCTAGTAACCTCCTTTTCGTTCCTGTTTCCACTCGTCTGGCTGTTCTTCAGTGGGCTCACTCTGCCAAGTTAGCTGGTCATCCCGGTGTTCGAGGCACTCTTGCGTCTATTCGCCAGCGCTTTTGGTGGCCGACTCAGGAGCGTGACACGCGCCGTTTCGTGGCTGCTTGTTCGGACTGCGCGCAGACTAAGTCGGGTAACTCTCCTCCTGCCGGTCGTCTCAGACCGCTCCCCATTCCTTCTCGACCATGGTCTCACATTGCCTTAGACTTCATTACCGGTCTGCCTTTGTCTGCGGGGAAGACTGTGATTCTGACGGTTGTCGATAGGTTCTCTAAGGCGGCACATTTCATTCCCCTCGCTAAACTTCCTTCCGCTAAGGAGACGGCACAAATCATTATTGAGAATGTATTCAGAATTCATGGCCTCCCGTTAGACGCCGTTTCAGACAGAGGCCCGCAATTCACGTCACAGTTTTGGAGGGAGTTCTGTCGTTTGATTGGTGCGTCCGTCAGTCTCTCTTCCGGGTTTCATCCCCAGTCTAACGGTCAAGCAGAGAGGGCCAATCAGACGATTGGTCGCATACTACGCAGCCTTTCTTTCAGAAACCCTGCGTCTTGGGCAGAACAGCTCCCCTGGGCAGAATACGCTCTGGTCGCTTCCTTCGTCTGCTACCGGGTTATCTCCGTTTCAGAGTAGTCTGGGTTACCAGCCTCCTCTGTTCTCATCCCAGCTTGCCGAGTCCAGCGTTCCCTCCGCTCAAGCGTTTGTCCAACGTTGTGAGCGCACCTGGAGGAGGGTGAGGTCTGCACTTTGCCGTTACAGGGCACAGACGGTGAGCCGCCAATAAACGCAGGATTAAGAGTCCAAGGTATTGTTGCGGCCAGAGAGTGTGGCTTTCACTCGCAACCTTCCTCTTACGACAGCTTCTCGTAAGTTGACTCCCGGTTCATTGGTCCGTTCCGTGTCTCCCAGGTCGTCAATCCTGTCGCTGTGCGACTGCTTCTTCCGCGACATCTTCGTCGCGTCCATCCTGTCTTCCATGTCTCCTGTGTTAAGCCCTTTCTTCGCACCCCCGTTCGTCTTCCCTCCCCCCCTCCCGTCCTTGTCGGCGCACCTATTTACAAGGTACATAAGATTATGGACATGCGTTCTCGGGGACGGGGTCACCAATACCTAGTGGATTGGGAGGGTTACGGTCCTGAGGAGAGGAGTTGGGTTCCGTCTCGGGACGTGCTGGACCGTTCGCTCATCGATGATTTCCTCCGTTGCCGCCAGGATTCCTCCTCGAGTGCGCCAGGAGGCGCTCGGTGAGTGGGGGGTACTGTCATGTTTGTCATTTATTGTCATGTCTTGTCCCTGTGCTCCCCATGCTATTCGTTTCCCTCTGCTGGTCTTGTTTGGTTCTATCCCTCTCTCTCCCCCTCCCTCTCTCACTCTCTCGCTCTCTCTTCTCTCTGTCGTTCCGTTCCTGCTCCCAGCTGTTCCTATTCCCCTAATCATCATTTAGTCTTCCCACACCTGTTCCCGATCCTTTCCCCTGATTAGAGTCCCTATTTATTCCTTTGTGATCCGTTCCTGTTCCGTCGGTTCCTTGTATTGTATTCACCATGCTGTGATTGCGTTTCGCCCTGTCCTGTCGTGTTTTTGCCGTGATTGTGTATCACCCTGTCCTGTCGTGTTTTGTGCCTTCATCAGACGCTGCGTGTGAGCAGGTGTCTCAGTCGACTACGGCCTGCGCCTACCCGAGCGACCTGCAGTCTGTGGCCGCTTCTCCAGTTGTTTTCCCTCTACAATCTAGAGGATTTCTGTTATTCCGTTTTGAACATTAATAAACTCTGTACTTTAAGACACTGTCAGTCAATCCGAAAATGTCAAGAACTTTGAAAGTTTCTTCAAGGCCTGTCGCAAAAACCAAGTGCTATGATGAAACTGACTCTCATAAGGACCGCCACAGGAAGGGAAGATCCAGAGTTACATCTGCTGCAGAGGATAAGTTCATTAGAGTTAGCAGTTTCAGTTGTGAAATATTTTTACGTAGTTACGAATCAAGGTTATATTGTAACTTAATTTTCACAGATCGTAGTTTTATTTGTTATGTTGAATAAACACACGGATCGTGGTAGACATATTAATAGAATAAAGAAACAATTCTCACTCAATACAATTACTATGACCAAGTTGTCGGCAGCTGTCAAATGTCTATAAAACAAACCGGGGAATTTTGAAAACCATAAAACAATGTCAATGGAGAATCGTTATTTCCAAGCCATTATTTCCACAGAATCATTTGAATGTTAGTATAGTCTCATCTCTAGAAGTAAAGTCCTGAGACAGAAGAGATTTCTTTATTTCGTTTAATTTTGTATTATTTGTGTACCTGTTTGACATTTTACTGCATTGTTAGGAGCTAGTAGTATAAGCATTTCACTGCACCCGCTGCAAAACTGTGCACGTGACCAGTAAACTTTGATTTGAGATGTACAAATGTCTACACATGTAACGCGATTCGTCTTCCTCTGACGAGGAGTGTAAAAGATCGAACCAATGTGCAGCGTGGTAAGTGTTCTTAATTTTAATGAAAAGTCACTGAACACGAAAATACAAAAATAACAAAGTGAAAGACAGAAACGAAAAATGAAACAGTTCTGTATGTAGGAAACACAGACACAGAAAACAATCACCCACAACTCAAGTGGGAAAAACAGGTTGCCTAAGTATGGTTCTCAATCAGAGACAACGATTGACAGCTGCCTCTGATTCAGAACCATACCAGGCCAAACAGATAGAAAACCAAAACTAGAACAACACATAGAATACCCACCCCAACTCACGCCCCAACCAACCTAAAAATATAAACAAAAACAAGGAACTAAGGTCAGGACGTGACAACATATGTTGAAATCACCTAAATGATTTTGAAATCTTGTCAGTTTGTAATGCATACAGTAAACACTTTCAGTCAAGCCTGATCACTTTAACAGCCATTTCTGTGGGGAAAGAGTTCAAACAACTCATGCATGATTCCACCTCTTCTTCCGATCTCCTTTCCATTTGAAACAAACATTAGAGCATGCACATCGGATCCAATTGCCTACACACAAAAAGAATTACACCCCACCACCAACGAAAATGGTCCGCTCTATAAATCACAAAACGGGAGGCAAGAGATACCAAACAAGGTGTTTGCAGGAGATAGAGTTGGCTGTGGGAGCGTTGGAGGGCGTGAACCCGGGCGGGTGGCGGGCAACGAGTCTCGACACCCCTGTCCCTGGCCACCTGTGTGTGGGGTTGAGTGTGGGGGTGTGTGGAGGTGAGTGCCGGAGTGGGTGGCAGGCTGCCAATGGCAGGTGAAGAAACCTCCAGTTGGCACCTCAGGCACAGCAGAGGTGCACAGGGAGGGGGTTAAGAGGAGCTTAGTGCTGTGAGTGTGTGTGTGTGTATATCTGTGCCACTATCCTTCATCTGCTCAGTAGAGGAATGAAGAAGTGTGTTTGTCAAATCATATATAGTTCCACTATGACAGAAAGAGCACCATAACAACAAGTCTAACTTTTTATCTAATTCAAACAATGATCGTTAATTTTAACTCATCACTGTGGCTGCACTGGTTCATTTGTTCGGGTCCTTGGCGTTAAACACACTCTAAATAGTCATTAATAGGTGAGGTTTTGATGAATTTGTTGCAACATAATTCTCGCAGGGCCTGTTGTTTTTTCACAGTGTATTACCGTAATATGCCACACACAAAAGCTATTGTTTCTTAATCACACTGCCTGAATCATATGACCTTGGGAGATGTACAGTGATGATGTACCTGAATGTCTGTCTCTGTGTGATGTTGTTTGTGTTATACTTCTATACTACAGTATACTACCTTAATACTGGAACAGTGTCCAGAAATCGGGACAGTGTTACGCAATATTTGACAAGAATGGTGTTGTAAACAACAGCCAACTTTCGTGACATAGACATGTCTTATATCGTCAAGCTTAAATTATTGTTAAGATGAATGCAGTAACTGTAAGTAACTAAATGTCTAAAAGGTTTAAAAAAACTGAGGATACATAGTGAATTCTCCACACCCTGTGTTTCCAATCCAATAGTTACCATTCACAGCAGACCGCGCCCCACCCCAAACTTGTTAGTGACATTTTTCGACTGTGCACTTTCACAAATCGCCTGAGGAGATATGGGACACCTGCACTATGGTATGCTGCGCGTAATGGTATGCTGCTTCACCTGCCTTTACACAAAACCTTGCCCCCAAGTCCTTGGCGGGCGTTAGCAGTGGTCACCCTCTGCGCTACGTTTCCCCCTCTGTGCCTACGTGGCTAACAGCGCCCCCCAGGCAAGGACTGGCCCCATGATTGGCTAGATGCCCTCTGGAGAGGATCTTGTGACACTTTATGAGTCTCAAATAGCACTCTATTCCATATATAGTGCACTACTTTGACCAGGGCTGTGCACTATATACGGAATAGGGTGCTATTTGGAATACAGACACTGCCTGCTGGGTACAAAATACTATGATGGTCAAAACACGCTGTTGGTGGGAACTGTGTGTCTTCACTTCAAATAGGAAACCTATGGGAAGAATATTTGTGAAAAAAGGGCATGAGGTGGCGTTTTAAGAGGGTTATTAAGCAAGAGAAAAGGGGGAGGTATTTGCCCTTCAAGCCGGACTGTTTTCATGCACTGAATGCAAGCCTTTTCATCACACAAAGAACTAGACAAGCACCTTCATGTCACGCAAAAGACAGAGAAAAGGAGTAAAAACACAAACGACTTTGAGGTGGTAAAAACAGTAGTAGTGATGAATTCTCTCCCAGAGTGCTTTCATTCAGGATGCTCTCTCTCTCTCTCTCTCTCTCTCTCTCTCTCTCTCTCTCTCTCTCTCTCTCTCTCTCTCTCTCTCTCTCTCTCTCTCTCCCCTCTCCTTGGGGATAAGATATTCCACAAACAGCCAGTCAGTCAGTTTACCAGACATTAGCTTTGCGGTCATGCGAAGGGCAGATGCTACTGAGGGGGAGATAATTGGTCATGAGGTGTCTGAAATGTGTAATTAGATAGGACAAGACACTCCTCTCCCATCCCCTCTTCCTTTTCATTGGGTCATCTAAGCATCTTAGCGTCAGCTTTGATCTCAGTTAAAGTTCTCTGAGCATTTCAGATAGGATCAATTTTCTTTAACACAGATCACTCTTTTGCTCTCTCCCACCCCCACCCACACACCCACCCACCCTCCAACCCCTCCGGCAATATGTAGTTGTTTACAACAACCTCAGTAGCATCCAAAATAGCAGGAGGTTGACTTTCTCTCCCTCCGCTGTTCTTGATTCCTCTCGTGGTTGGCATTCCAACGGATGTGTGCATCTGTACTCTCTCTGAGTTACATTCTGAACGAGTAACCACCTAGCATGATAACGTCTCTGCAATGGATATGTGACATAAATTATCATTGATGTAAATGCAAATAAGCTCCACACTATCATTACATGTAGTACACAACGCCCATCTTGCTCATTCCGTCTTAGGCAGAAACTCAAACAGGATGTACCAGTGATGACCAGTGACGAAACCATTCAACGCTGGTCTGACCAATCGGAAAGACACGCTTCAAGATTGTTTGATCGTGTGGACTAAAATGTACTGGTCAGCCTCAGAGAACATTGACCTATACGCTGACTGAGTGAGTGTGTTTTATTAAGAAGTGCATTGGAGATGTTGTACCAACTGTGACTATTAAAACCTACCCTAACCAGAAACCGTGGATGGATTGCGACATTTGCGCAAAACTGAAAGCGATCCACCGCATTTAACCATAGAAAGAGGTCTGGAAACATGGTCAATTTAAACAGTGTAGTTATTCCTCCCTAAGGCAATCAAACAAGCGAAATGCTGGTACAGGTACGAGGTGAGTCGACTCCAGACACAAGACGGGTGTGGCAGGGTCTACAGGAAATCACGGGACTACCAAAACAAAAACAGCCACATTACGGATACCAACGCCACGCTTCCAGACAAACTAAACAATGTCTTTGCTCACTTTGGAGGATAATTCAGTGCCACCGTCAGCGTCACTAACAAAGACTGTGTCTCCTTCCATGGCTGATGTGAGTAAAATATTTTAACTTGTTAACCTCGCAAGGCTGCTGGCCCAGATGGGATCCCTTGCCGCGTCCTCAGAGCAGGCACAGACCAGCTGGCTGGTGTGTTTACGGACATATTCAATCGCTCCCTATCCTAATCTGTTGTCCTCACATGCTTCAAGGTGGCTACCATTGTTCCTGTACCCAAGAAAGCAAAGATAACTGAACTAAATGACTACCGCCCCATAGCACTTACTTCTGTCATCATAAAGGGCTTGAGAGGCTAGTCAAGGATCATATCACCGCCACCTTACCGGCCACCCTAGACCCACTTCTGTTTGCAAACCGCCCCAAAAGGTCCACAGATAACGCAATCACCATCACACTGCACTCAGCCCTCTCCTGTACTCCCTGTTCACCCACGACTGTGTGGCCATGCACACCTCCAACTCAATCATCAAGTTTGCAGATGACACAAGAGTAGTGGGCCTGATCACCAACGACGACGAGACAGCCTACAAGGAGGAAGTGAGTGGACTCTGAGTATGGTGTCAGGAAAACAACCTCCCACTCAACGTCAACAAAAACAAAGGATATGATCATGGACTTCAGGGAACAGCAGAGGGAGCACCCCCCTATCCACATCGAAGGGACAGCAGTGCATAAGGTGAAAGTTTTCAGTTCCTGGGTGTACACATCTCAGACAAACTGAAATTGTCCACCCACACAGTGAAGAAGGTGCAACACCACCTCTTCAAACTCAGGAGGCTGAAGAAATGTAGCTTGTCACCCAAAACCCTGACAAACTTTTACCGATGCATAATCGAGAGCATCCTGTCAGGCTGTATCACAGCCTGGTACGGCAATTGCACCGCCCTCAACACATCACTGGGGGCAAACTACTTACCCTCCATGACACCTACAGCACCTGATGTCACAGGAAGGCCAAAAAGTTCTAGGACAATAACCACCCGAGCCACTGTCTGTTCACACCGCTATCATCCAGAAGGCGAGGTCAGTACAGGTGCGTCAAAGCTGGGATCGAGTGATTGAAAAACAGCTTTGGACTGCTAAACATGCAAAGCTGTCTAGAGCACCAGAGTTTAACCTCTCTACTGGTAGAAAGCCGGATCAACTCCAGAATACCTAAGAGTGAATTAAGCTATTTTGAAAAGCAATTAAGGAGTAAACTGGAATGATCTCTTGTCCTATACAGACGTGAAGCTGATAGTCAGGTTTTTCTATCCACAATCCAGACTACAATAAATTGCTACAAAGAAAATCAAATCCAAACCTGGCCAAAGAGCACTCTTCCTTGGCTAAATGGAGAAATCTGGAAATTGATGAAAGAATGAGATTATGCTATAAAAATAGCCCTAAATCTAAATTAGAGTATGACAGACTTCAGGTTTACCATGTTATAGAAATAAGGTGATGAAAGAAATCAGACAAGCCAAGGCAAACTTTTTATTAACATAATTGGTGAAGCAAAGGGAAATCTCTAAATTGATAGGAGAATCTAAAAAGTTAACAGGAAAGACCATAGTAACACTGCAAAAAGACTAGAAATCATGGTGAATAACAATCTAACACAGGAGAAGTCGAATAGCAATAGCCTTCAATTCCTACTTTATTGACTCTGTCAGGGTACTGACACAGAACCCCTCCACTGGTTTCTTGGGCTCAGTACTAGTGAATGACACTCAACCTGTCTTCATCATAAGGGAGGTTTCTGAGTCAAAGGTGAACAAGGTGATTAGCTCACTAAAGAACTCTAAAGCCAAAGATGTGTTTGGGATGGACTCTACCTTTCTTAAAAACTACAAAGAGTCACTCATTGGCCCCATTACTAAGGTCACCAACACATCTATTGGTCTTGGTGTGTTTCCAAGGGTATGGAAGTCGGCCATAATAACGGCCATCTTTAAATCAGGCGACCCTGCTGACATGAGTAACTACAGGCCCATTAGTATACTACCTGTGGTGTCAAAGGTTGTTGAAAAGTGTGTAGCAGAACAACTGATTGCCCACCTCAACAACAGCCCCTTCACATTACACTCCATGCAGTTTGGCTTCAGAGCGAAACACTCCACAGAAACGGCCAACTGCTTTCTTCTGAAAATGTGAAGTCCAAGATGGACAAAGGGGGTGCTGTTGGGGCTGTGTTTCTGGACCTAAGGAAGGCTTTTGATACTGTTAACCATGAGATTCTCATCACAAAATTGTCCAATTTCAACTTTTCCCTGATGCCTTGAGATGGATGAAATCATACCTTGAAGGCAGAACTCAGTGTGTCAGAGTGAGCAATGAGCTGTCGCCCACTCGTAGCTATGATGTGGGCGTGTCTCAAGGGTCAATACTGGGGCCCCTCCTGTTCAGCCTGTACATTAATGATCTGCCTTCTGTCTGTACTGGGTCTGAAATTCAAATGTATGCAGATGATACAGTGATATATGTGCATGCAAAGAGCAAAACAACAAGCTGCACAAGAACTCACTACTGTAATGGTCCAGGTTACAAAGTGGCTCAGTGACTCGTGTTTGCATCTCAGTAATGTGAAAAACTGTTTGCATGTTCTTCACAAAGAGGGCAACAGATGCTACTGAGCCAGATGTCTATGTGTCAGGGGAGAAGCTCCAGGTGGTATCCGATTTTAAGTACCTTGGCATCATACTTGATTCCAACCTCTTTAAATAGCATGTGAAAAGGTAATTCAAATAACTAAATTCAACCTAGCTAATTTCCGATTTATACGAAATTGTTTGACTACAGAGGTAGCAAACTGTACTTCAACTCTATGATACTCCCCCACTTAACATACTGCTTGACTAGTTGGGCCTAAGCTTGCTGTACAACATTAAAAACCTATTCAGTCTGTCTACAAACAGGCTCTCAAAGTGCTTGATAGGAAGCCCAATAGCCATCATCATTGTCACATCCTTAGAAAGCATGAGCCTGAGTTGGGAAAATCTTGTGCAATACACCGACGATGTCTTGTATTCAAGATCCTTAATGGCCTGGCTCCCCCTCCACTCAATATTTTTGTTAAATAGAAAACCCAGACATTATGGCAGCAGATCCACAAGGTCTGCCATGAGAGGTGACTGTATAGTTCCCCTAAGGAAAACACCTTTAGTAAATCTGCGTTCTCTGTGAGAGCTTCCCATGTCTGGAATACACTGCCATCAGACACATAACTGCACCACATATCACACTTTCACAAAATGCTTGAAAACATGGCTAAAGGTCAATCAGATTTTTGAACATGGTCCCTAGCTGTGTGTTGCCGCTTTCCATGTTGTCTGTTGTCTGTAGCTTGTGAGGTGTGTAAACACTTTGTTGCTTTTATGAATTTTGTCTTGCTGCTTTTTGTTCTATGTTGCTCTGTCTGTATGCTACGCCTTGCATGTCCTATGTTGCTCATCTGTATGCTATGTCTTGCTTGTTCTATGTTGCTATTGTCTATATTGTAATTGTTTTAATAACTGCCAAGGGACTGCGGTTGAAAAATTAGCCGGCTGGCTAAAACCGGCACTTTTACTGAAACGTTGATTAATGTGCACTGTCCCTGTAAAAATAAAAATAATAAACTAAACTAAACTTTGGGAATCCTCCTCTCTGAGGGTTTGGAGACTGAATACATTAATGGTTGGCATACTATATTGTCAAAATAATGTAGCTGGTTTGTATAAAGTTGATTTTGCTTTTTATCACTTTGCTTTTTTATTACTACTTCATGCCCTAAAACCAACATGTACTAGTTTCTGCATGTTTATTCTCTATAGGATGAGTGTGTGGTCAATCCAAAATGATTCCCACTCACATATTCCCTGATGCTGGCAGGCTGAGGACAGGAATTGTATGGAGCGTACGGTTTGCTACTACCAGAGCTTAGTTTCAATGTAGCTGATCATAAGGTATGTACATTGTCAAGATATATTTCGACGACTATATACTGCGAGTCAGTGAAGTCCCTTGTCTCGTTATTGCCTCCAGATTGTTGAGGAAGAAGCACTGTTGTCTGTAGTTGTGTTTTCCTATGCTCAGTGAGCTTGTTATTCACTCCCAACCCACTGACCACACGGGGAAGTGGTATGTTAACTCCACTTATGTGAAGCCATTATTAAGTATTAACAGATTGTGATTAACTTAAATATTTTCTTATGTTCATTGTATTCCCATCCATGTGACTCCCCTGTACTGCCGACTGACTTCCTCCAGGAAAGGCTGGGTATTAGAATTAGGTGCAAGAAGACATCAGGGGCTGGTTTCCAAGACCCAGATTAAGCCTTGGCTAAAACACATCCTCAATAGACTCTCCATTAAATACTTTTTAGTCCAGGACTAGGCTTTCTGTGTCTAGGAAACTGGCACCAGACGTTGTGAAACCTTTGATATTATGTGTTGATTCCAAACGACAGGTTCAAAATGCAAAAACAATTGAATCCACATTTGGGCTTTGCATTCACCTGAAAGTTAAATATGACTGCACAGTCTTTGTTTTCATTTCAATATTTTGTAAACACTGCATTTGGTCTAACTTTTTGATATTGAAACTAATTGATGAACATGAATCTTTCTCTAGGTAAAAATAGATTCCAAAGGTGCCTTTATTGATGCTCTGGAGATGAAAGATTTTGAAGATTACAATGGTCATCAGATGACACCTTCCAAAATGAGGAGCCATTTTTTGTGGTGGCTGCTGAGGACAGTGCCGTTTATGATGAGGGAGGAAGATAAAAAAAAATTCATGAGCATGTCCTCTATTACAGAATGTTGGATGATATCATTCATATTCTATTCACCCAGTTCAGTGTAACATCGATGGGTTTAGGCTACTACAGTATTCTCAAATGTTCCCTATACCCATCATGACATTGCTACAACTTAGTTTATGTAATTTGATATTGGTGATTCATTCAAAACTGCCTTGCCTACAGCTATCTTATCTAGGGTGTAATCATTAGTCCAACAGTTTCTATTGGACAAATTCAGGATTTTTTTTATCCCTGTTTTGTTTGCTTCCATCTAAGTAATGTTTTTCAACAGAATCATCTTCTTTCCTCTTTCTATCCTCTCTCTCCCCTCCCTCTCTCACTCTCTCGCTCTCTCTTCTCTCTATCGTTCCGTTCCTGCTCCCAGCTGTTCCTATTCCCCTAATCAATCATTTAGTCTTCCCACACCTGTTCCCGATCCTTTCCCTGATTAGAGTCCCTATTTCTCTCCTTGTTTTCCGTTCCTGCCCTGTCGGATCCTTGTCTATAATTCACCGTGCTGTGTCTATGTATTGCCCTGTCGTGTCGTGTTTCCTCAGATGCTGCGTGGTGAGCAGGTGTCTGAGTCTGCTAGGTTCAAGTGCCTTCCCGAGGCAACCTGCAGTTCTTGATCAAGTCTCCAGTCTGTTCTCGTCTTTACGAGTAGTATTATGCCTTTTGTTTTGTAAAGTATCTTTACTGGATTAAAACTCTGTTTTCGCCAAGTCGCTTTTGGGTCCTCATTCACCTGCATAACAGAAGGATCCGACCAAGGAATGGACCCAGCGACTACAGATGCTCGTAACACTGCCGTCGAGATCCAAGGAGCCATGCTCGGCAGACACGAGCAGGAATTGTCTGCTGCTCGCCATGCCGTGGAGAACCTGGCCGCTCAGGTTTCCGACCTCTCTGGACAGTTCCAGAGTCTTCGTCTCGTGCCACCTGTTACTTCCTGGCCTGCCGAGCCTCCGGAACCTAGGGTTAATAACCCACCTTGCTACTCCGGGCAGCCCACGGAGTGCCGCTCCTTTCTCACCCAGTGTGATATTGTGTTCTCTCTCCAACCCAACACATACTCTAGCGAGAGAGCTCGGGTTGCTTACGTCATTTCACTCCTTACTGGCCGGGCTCGAGAGTGGGGCACAGCTATCTGGGAGGCAAGGGCTGATTGTTCTAACAATTACCAGAACTTTAAAGAGGAGATGATTCGGGTTTTTGACCGTTCAGTTTTTGGTGGGGAGGCTTCTAGGGCCCTGGCTTCCTATGCCAAGGTGATCGATCCATAACGGATTACTCTATAGAGTTTCGCACTCTTGCTGCCTCTAGTGACTGGAACGAGCCGGCGCTGCTCGCTCGTTTTCTGGAGGGACTCCACGCAGTGGTCAAAGATGAGATTCTCTCTCGGGAGGTTCCTTCCAGTGTGGACTCTTTGATTGCTCTCGCCATCCGCATAGAACGACGGGTAGATCTTCGTCACCAAGCTCGTGGAAGAGAGCTCGCGTCAACGGTGTTTCCCTGCTCCGCATCGCAACCATCTCCCTCCTCTGGCTCAGAGACTGAGCCCATGCAGCTGGGAGGTATTCGCATCTCGACCAAGGAGAGGGAACGGAGGATCACCAACCGCCTGTGCCTCTATTATGGATTTGATGGACATTTTGTCAATTCATGTCCAGTAAAGGCCAGAGCTCATCAGTAAGCGGAGGGCTACTGGTGAGCGCTACTACTCAGGTCTCTTCATCTAGATCCTGTACTACTATGTCGGTCCATCTACGCTGGACCGGTTCGGGTGCTACATGCAGTGCCTTGATTGACTCTGGGGCTGAGGGTTGTTTCATGGACGAAGCATGGGCTCGGAAACATGACATTCCTTTCAGACAGTTAGACAAGCCTACGCCCATGTTTGCCTTAGATGGTAGTCATCTTCCCAGTATCAGATTTGAGACACTACCTTTAACTCTCACAGTATCTGGTAACCACAGTGAGACTATTTCTTTTTTGATTTTTCGTTCACCTTTTACACCTGTTGTTTTGGGTCATCCCTGGCTAGTATGTCATAATCCTTCTATTAATTGGTCTAGTAATTCTATCCTATCCTGGAACGTTTCTTGTCATGTGAAGTGTTTAATGTCTGCCATCCCTCCCATTTCTTCTGTCCCCACTTCTCAGGAGGAACCTGGCGATTTGACAGGAGTGCCGGAGGAATATCATGATCTGCGCACGGTCTTCAGTCGGTCCCGAGCCAACTCCCTTCCTCCTCACCGGTCGTATGATTGTAGTATTGATCTCCTTCCGGGGACCACTCCTCCTCGGGGTAGACTATACTCTCTGTCGGCTCCCGAACGTAAGGCTCTCGAGGATTATTTATCTGTGTCTCTTGACGCCGGTACCATAGTGCCTTCTTCCTCTCCGGCCGGGGCGGGGTTCTTTTTTGTTAAGAAGAAGGACGGTACTCTGCGCCCCTGCGTGGATTATCGAGGGCTGAATGACATAACGGTTAAGAATCGTTATCCGCTTCCCCTTATGTCATCAGCCTTCGAGATTCTGCAGGGAGCCAGGTGCTTTACTAAGTTGGACCTTCGTAACGCTTACCATCTCGTGCGCATCAGAGAGGGGGACGAGTGGAAAACGGCGTTTAACACTCCGTTAGGGCATTTTGAGTACCGGGTTCTGCCGTTTGGTCTCGCCAATGCGCCAGCTGTTTTTCAGGCATTAGTTAATGATGTTCTGAGAGACATGCTGAACATCTTTGTTTTTGTCTATCTTGACGATATCCTGATTTTTTCACCGTCACTCGAGATTCATGTTCAGCACGTTCGACGTGTTCTACAGCGCCTTTTAGAGAATTGTCTCTACGTAAAGGCTGAGAAGTGCTCTTTCATGTCTCCTCCGTTACTTTTCTCGGTTCCGTTATTTCCGCTGAAGGCATTCAGATGGATTCCGCTAAGGTCCAAGCTGTCAGTGATTGGCCCGCTCCAAGGTCACGTGTCGAGTTGCAGCGCTTTTTAGGTTTCGCTAATTTCTATCGGCGTTTCATTCGTAATTTCGGTCAAGTTGCTGCCCCTCTCACAGCTCTTACTTCTGTCAAGACGTGTTTTAAGTGGTCCGGTTCCGCCCAGGGAGCTTTTGATCTTCTAAAAGAACGTTTTACGTCCGCTCCTATCCTCGTTACTCCTGACGTCACTAGACAATTCATTGTCGAGGTTGACGCTTCAGAGGTAGGCGTGGGAGCCATTCTATCCCAGCGCTTCCAGTCTGACGATAAGGTTCATCCTTGCGCTTATTTTTCTCATCGCCTGTCGCCATCTGAGCGCAACTATGATGTGGGTAACCGTGAACTGCTCGCCATCCGCTTAGCCCTAGGCGAATGGCGACAGTGGTTGGAGGGGGCGACCGTTCCTTTTGTCGTTTGGACAGACCATAAGAACCTTGAGTACATCCGTTCTGCCAAACGACTTAATGCCCGTCAAGCTCGTTGGGCGTTGTTTTTCGCTCGTTTCGAGTTTGTGATTTCTTACCGTCCGGGTAGCAAAACACCAAGCCTGATGCCTTATCCCGTCTGTTTAGTTCTTCTGTGGCTTCTACTGATCCCGAGGGGATTCTTCCTTATGGGCGTGTTGTCGGGTTAACAGTCTGGGGAATTGAAAGACAGGTTAAGCAAGCACTCACGCACACTGCGCGCCGCGCGCTTGTCCTAGTAACCTCCTTTTCGTTCCTGTTTCCACTCGTCTGGCTGTTCTTCAGTGGGCTCACTCTGCCAAGTTAGCTGGTCATCCCGGTGTTCGAGGCACTCTTGCGTCTATTCGCCAGCGCTTTGGTGGCCGACTCAGGAGCGTGACACGCGCCGCTTCGTGGCTGCTTGTTCGGACTGCGCGCAGACTAAGTCGGGTAACTCTCCTCCTGCCGGTCGTCTCAGACCGCTCCCCATTCCTTCTCGACCATGGTCTCACATCGCCCTAGACTTCATTACCGGTCTGCCTTTGTCTGCGGGGAAGACTGTGATTCTTACGGTTGTCGATAGGTTCTCTAAGGCGGCACATTTCATTCCCTCGCTAAACTTCCTTCCGCTAAGGAGACGGCACAAATCATCATCGAGAATGTGTTCAGAATTCATGGCCTCCCGTTAGACGCCCGTTTCAGACAGAGGCCCGCATTCACGTCACAGTTTTGGAGGGAGTTCTGTCGCTTGATTGGTGCGTCCGTCAGTCTCTCTTCCGGGTTTCATCCCCAGTCTAACGGTCAAGCAGAGAGGGCCAATCAGACGATTGGTCGCATACTACGCAGCCTTTCTTTCAGAAACCCTGCGTCTTGGGCAGAACAGCTCCCCTGGGCAGAATACGCTCACAACTCGCTTCCTTCGTCTGCTACCGGGTTATCTCCGTTTCAGAGTAGTCTGGGTTACCAGCCTCCTCTGTTCTCATCCCAGCTTGCCGAGTCCAGCGTTCCCTCCGCTCAAGCGTTTGTCCAACGTTGTGAGCGCACCTGGAGGAGGGTGAGGTCTGCACTTTGCCGTTACAGGGCACAGACTGTGAGAGCCGCCAATAAACGCAGGATTAAGAGTCCAAGGTATTGTTGCGGCCAGAGAGTGTGGCTTTCCACTCGCAACCTTCCTCTTACGACAGCTTCTCGTAAGTTGACTCCGCGGTTCATTGGTCCGTTCCGTGTCTCCCAGGTCGTCAATCCCCGCTGTGCGACTGCTTCTTCCGCGACATCTTCGTCGCGTCCATCCTGTCTTCCATGTCTCCTGTGTCAAGCCCTTTCTTCGCACCCCCGTTCGTCTTCCCTCCCCCTCCCGTCCTTGTCGAGAGCGCACCTATTTACAAGGTACGTAAGATCATGGACATGCGTTTCGGGACGGGGTCACCAATACTTAGTGGATTGGGAGGGTTACGGTCCTGAGGAGAGGAGTTGGGTTCCGTCTCGGGACGTGCTGGACCGTTCGCTTATTGATGATTTCCTCCGTTGCCGCCAGGGTTCCTTCCTCGAGTGCGCCAGGAGGCGCTCGGTGAGTGGGGGGTACTGTCATGTTTTGTCATTGATTATCATGTCTTGTCCCTGTGCTTCCCCTTCTATTCGTTTCCCTCTGCTGGTCTTATTAGGTTCTTTCCCTCTTTCTATCCCTCTCTCTCCCCTCCCTCTCTCACTCTCTCGCTCTCTCTTCTCTCTATCGTTCCGTTCCTGCTCCCAGCTGTTCCTATTCCCCTAATCAATCATTTAGTCTTCCCACACCTGTTCCCGATCCTTTTCCCTGATTAGAGTCCCTATTTCTCTCCTTGTTTTCCGTTCCTGCCCTGTCGGATCCTTGTCTATAATTCACCGTGCTGTGTCTATGTATTGCCCTGTCGTGTCGTGTTTCCCTCAGATGCTGCGTGGTGAGCAGGTGTCTGAGTCTGCTAGGTTCAAGTGCCTTCCCGAGGCAACCTGCAGTTCTTGATCAAGTCTCCAGTCTGTTCTCGTCTTTACGAGTAGTATTATGCCTTTTGTTTTGTAAAGTATCTTTACAAAAACTCTGTTTTCGCCAAGTCGCTTTTGGGTCCTCATTCACCTGCATAA
>NC_060175.1:28598412-28607258 GCF_021184085.1 Oncorhynchus gorbuscha | reverse complement strand
ACACATAGAATACCCACCCCAACTCACGCCCCAACCAACCTAAAATATAAACAAAAACAAGGAACTAAGGTCAGGACGTGACAACATATGTTGAAATACCTAAATGATTGTGAAATCTTGTCAGTTTGTAATGCATACAGTAAACACTTTCAGTCAAGCCTGATCACTTTAACAGCCATTTCTGTGGGAAGAGTTCAAACAACTCATGCATGATTCCACCTCTTCTTCCGATCTCCTTTCCATTTGAAACAAACATTCGAGAGCATGCACATCGGATCCAATTGCCTACACACAAAAAGAATTACACCCCACCACCAACGAAAATGGTCCGCTCTATAAATCACAAAACGGGAGGCAAGAGATACCAAACAAGGTGTTTGCAGGAGATAGAGTTGGCTGTGGGAGCGTTGGAGCGTGAACCCGGGCCGGGTGGCGGGCAACGAGGAGTCGTGACACCCCTGTCCCTGGCCACCTGTGTGTGGGGTTGAGTGTGGGGGTGTGTGGAGGTGAGTGCCGGAGTGGGTGGCAGGCTGCCAATGGCAGGTGAAGAAACCTCCAGTTGGCACCTCAGGCACAGCAGAGGTGCACAGGGAGGGGGTTAAGAGGGGCTTAGTGCTGTGAGTGTGTGTGTGTGTATATCTGTGCCACTTATCCTTCATCTGCTCAGTAGAGGAATGAAGAAGTGTGTTTGTCAAATCATATATAGTTCCACTATGACAGAAAGAGCACCATAACAACAAGTCTAACTTTATCTAATTCAAACAATGATCGTGAATTTTTTAACTCATCACTGTGGCTGCACTGGTTCATTTGTTCGGGTCCTTGGCGTTAAACACACTCTAAATAGTCATTAATAGGTGAGGTTTTGATGAATTTGTTGCAACATAATTCTCGCAGGGCCTGTTGTTTTTTCACAGTGTATTACCGTAATATGCCACACACAAAAGCTATTGTTTCTTAATCACACTGCCTGAATCATATGACCTTGGGAGATGTACAGTGATGATGTACCTGAATGTCTGTCTCTGTGTGATGTTGTTGTGTTATACTTCTATACTACAGTATACTACCTTAATACTGGAACAGTGTCCAGAAATCGGGACAGTGTTACGCAATATTTGACAAGAATGGTGTTGTAAACAACAGCCAACTTTCCGTGACATAGACATGTCTTATATCGTCAGAAAGCTTAAATTATTGTTAAGATGAATGCAGTAACTGTAAGTAACTAAATGTCTAAAAGGTTTAAAAAAACTGAGGATACATAGTGAATTCTCCACACCCTGTGTTTCCAATCCAATAGTTACCATTCACAGCAGACCGCGCCCCCACCCCAAACTTGTTAGTATTGACATTTTTCGACTGTGCACTTTCACAAATCGCCTGAGGAGATATGGGACACCTGCACTATGGTATGCTGCGTAATGGTATGCTGCTTCACCTGCCTTTACACAAAACCTTGCCCCAAGTCCTTGGCGGGCGTTAGCAGTGGTCACCCTCTCGCTCGTTCCCCCTCTGTGCCTACGTGGCTAACAGCCCCAGGCAAGGACTGGCCCCATGATTGGCTAGATGCCCTCTGGAGAGGATCTTGTGACACTTTATGAGTCTCAAATAGCACTCTATTCCATATATAGTGCACTACTTTTGACCAGGGCTGTGCACTATATACGGAATAAGTGCTATTTGGAATACAGACACTGCCTGCTGGGTACAAAAATACTATGATGGTCAAAACACGCTGTTGGTAGAACTGTGTGTCTTCACTTCAAATAGGAAACCTATGGGAAGAATATTTGTGAAAAAAAAGGGCATGAGGTGGCGTTTTAGAGAGGGTTATTAGCAAGAGAAAAGGGGGAGTGTATTTGCCCTAAGCCGGACTGTTTTCATGCACTGAATGCAAGCCTTTTCATCACACAAAGAACTAGACAAGCACTTCATGTCACGCAAAGACAGAGAAAAGGAGTAAAAACACAAACAACTTTGAGGTGGTAAAAAAACAGTAGTAGTGATGAATTCTCTCCCAGAGTGCTTTCATTCAGGATGCTCTCTCTCTCTCTCTCTCTCTTCTCTCTCTCTCTCTCTCTCTCTCTCTCTCTCTCTCTCTCTCTCTCTCTCTCTCTCTCCCTCTCCCTTGCGGGGATAAGATATTCCACAAACAGCCAGTCAGTCAGTTTACCAGACATTAACTTTGGTCATGCGAAGGGCAGATGCTACTGAGGGGGAGATAATTGGTCATGAGGTGTCTGAAATGTGTAATTAGATAGGACAAGACACTCCTCTCCCATCCCCCTTCCTTTCATTGGGGTCATCTAAGCATCTTAGCGTCAGCTTTGATCTCAGTTAAGTTCTCTGAGCATTTCAGATAGATCAATTTTCTTTAACACAGATCACTCTTTTGCTCTCTCCCACCCCCACCCACACACCCACCCACCCTCCAAACCCCTCCCGGCAATATGTAGTTTGTTTACAACAACCTCAGTAGCATCCAAAATAGCAGGAGGTTGACTTTTTCTCTCCCTCCGCTGTTCTTGATTCCTCTCGTGGTTGGCATTCCAACGGATGTGTGCATCTGTACTCTCTCTGAGTTACATTCTGAACGAGTAAACTGTTCCAGTATGATAATTGCCTGCATGGATATGTGACATAAATTATCATTGATGTAAATACAACAAGCTCCACACTATCATTACATGTAGTACACAACGCCATCTTGCTCATTCCGTCTTATAGGCAGAAACTCAAACAGGATGTACCAGTGATGACCAGTGACGAGAACCATTCAACGCTGGTCTGACCAATCGGAAGACACGCTTCAAGATTGTTTGATACGTGTGGACTGGAAAATGTACTGGTCAGCCTCAGAGAACAACATTGACCTATCACCGCTGACTGGTGAGTGTGTTTAAGAAGTGCATTGGAGATGTTGTACCAACTGTGACTATACAAACCTACCTAACCAGAAACCGTGGATGGATTGCGACATTTGCGCAAAACTGAAAGCGCGATCCACCGCATTTAACCATAGAAAGAGGTCTGGAAACATGGCCGAATTTAAAACAGTGTAGTTATTCCCCTCCCTAAGGCAATCAAACAGCGAAATGCTGGTACAGGTACGAGGTGGAGTCGACTCCAGACACAAGACGTATGTGGCAGGGTCCCAGGGAAATCACGGACTACCAAAACAACAAAACAGCCACATTACGGATACCAACGTCACGCTTCCAGACAAACTAAACAATGTCTTTGCTCACTTTGAGGATAATTCCAGTGCCACCGTCGCGGCTCACTAACAAAGACTGTGTCCCCCTCTCCTTCTCCATGGCTGATGTGGTAAAAATATTTTAACTTGTTAACCCTCAAGGCTGCTGGCCCAGATGGGATCCCTTGCCGCGTCCTCCGAGCAGGCACAGACCAGCTGGCTGGTGTGTTTTACGGACATATTCAATCGCTCCCTATCCTAATCTGTTGTCCTCACATGCTTCAAGGTGGCTACCATTGTTCCTGTACCCAAGAAAGCAAAGATAACTGAACTAAATGACTACCGCCCCGTAGCACTTACTTCTGTCATCATAAAGGGCTTGAGAGGCTAGTCAAGGATCATATCACCGCCACCTTACCGGCCACCCTAGACCCACTTCTGTTTGCAAACCGCCCCAAAAGGTCCACAGATAACGCAATCACCATCACACTGCACACTGCCCTATCCCATCTGAACAAAAATAATGCCTATGTAAGAATGCTGTTCATTGACTACAGCTCAACATTCAACACCATAGTATCCTCCAAGCTCATCAGCAAACTTAAGGCCCTGGGTCCCAACCCCGCCCTGTGCAACTGGGTCCTGGACTTTCTGACGGGCCACCCCCAGGTGGTGAAGGTAGGAAACAACATCTCCACTTTGCTGATACTCAACACTGGGTCCCAAAAAGTGTGTGTGCTCAGCCCTCTCCTGTACTCCCTGTTCACCCACGACTGTGTGGCCATGCACACCTCCAACTCAATCATCAAGTTTGCAGATGACACAAGAGTAGTGGGCCTGATCACCAACGACGACGAGACAGCCTACAAGGAGGAAGTGAGTGGACTCTGAGTATGGTGTCAGGAAAACAACCTCCCACTCAACGTCAACAAAAACAAAGGATATGATCATGGACTTCAGGGAACAGCAGAGGGAGCACCCCCCTATCCACATCGAAGGGACAGCAGTGCATAAGGTGAAAGTTTTCAGTTCCTGGGTGTACACATCTCAGACAAACTGAAATTGTCCACCCACACAGTGAAGAAGGTGCAACACCACCTCTTCAAACTCAGGAGGCTGAAGAAATGTAGCTTGTCACCCAAAACCCTGACAAACTTTTACCGATGCATAATCGAGAGCATCCTGTCAGGCTGTATCACAGCCTGGTACGGCAATTGCACCGCCCTCAACACATCACTGGGGGCAAACTACTTACCCTCCATGACACCTACAGCACCTGATGTCACAGGAAGGCCAAAAAGTTCTAGGACAATAACCACCCGAGCCACTGTCTGTTCACACCGCTATCATCCAGAAGGCGAGGTCAGTACAGGTGCGTCAAAGCTGGGATCGAGTGATTGAAAAACAGCTTTGGACTGCTAAACATGCAAAGCTGTCTAAGAGCAGGTTTAACCTCTCTACTGTTAGAAAGCCGGATCAACTCAGAATACCTAAGAGTGAATTAAACTATTTTGAAAAAGCAATTAAGGGAGTAAACTGGAATGATCTCTTGTCCTATACAGACGTGGAAGCTGATAGTCAGGTTTTTCTATCCACAATCCAGACTACAATAAATGGCTTCCTAAAGAAAATCAAATCCAAACCTGGCCAAAAGAGCACTCTTCCTTGGCTAAATGGAGAAATCTGGAAATTGATGAAAGAACGAGATTATGCTCTAAAAATAGCCCTAACATCTCAATTAGAGCATGACAGACGTAGGTTTACCATGTTGAGAAATAAGGTGATGAAAGAAATCAGACAGGCCAAGGCAAACTTTTTTATTAACATAATTGGTGAAGCAAAGGGAAATTCTAAATTGATATGGGAGAATCTAAAAAGGTTAACAGGGAAAGACCATAGTAACACTGCAAAAAGACGAGAAATTATGGTGAATAACAATCTAACACAGGATGTAATCGAAATAGCAATAGCCTTCAATTCCTACTTTATTGACTCTGTCAGGGTACTGACACAGAACCCCTCCACTGGTTTCTTGGGCTCAGTGCTAGTGAATGACACTCAACCTGTCTTCATCATAAGGGAGGTTTCTGAGTCAAAGGTGAACAAGGTGAACTGCTTTCTTCTGGAAAATGTGAAGTCCAAGATGGACAAAGGGGGTGCTGTTGGGGCTGTGTTTCTGGACCTAAGGAAGGCTTTTGATACTGTTAACCATGAGATTCTCATCACAAAATTGTCCAATTTCAACTTTTCCCCTGATGCCTCGAGATGGATGAAATCATACCTTGAAGGCAGAACTCAGTGTGTCAGAGTGAGCAATGAGCTGTCGCCCACTCGTAGCTATGATGTGGGCGTGCCCCAAGGGTCAAGACTGGGGCCCCTCCTGTTCAGCCTGTACATTAATGATCTGCCTTCTGTCTGTACTGGTTCTGAAGTTCAAATGTATGCAGATGATACAGTGATATATGTGCATGCAAAGAGCAAACAACAAGCTGCACAAGAACTCACTACTGTAATGGTCCAGGTTACAAAGTGGCTCAGTGACTCGTGTTTGCATCTCAATGTGAAAAAAACTGTTTGCATGTTCTTCACAAAGAGGGCAACAGATGCTACTGAGCCAGATGTCTATGTGTCAGGGGAGAAACTTGATTCCAACCTCTCTTTTAAAAAGCATGTGAAAAAGGTCATTCAAATAACTAAATTCAACCTAGCTAATTTCCGATTTATACGAAATTGTTTGACTACAGAGGTAGCAAAACTGTACTTCAACTCTATGATACTCCCCCACTTAACATACTGCTTGACTAGTTGGGCCCAAGCTTGCTGTACAACATTAAAACCTATTCAGTCTGTCTACAAACAGGCTCTCAAAGTGCTTGATAGGAAGCCCAATAGCCATCATCATTGTCACATCCTTAGAAAGCATGAGCTCTTGAGTTGGGAAAATCTTGTGCAATACACCGACGCATGTCTTGTATTCAAGATCCTTAATGGCCTGGCTCCCCCTCCACTCAATCTTTTTGTTAAACAGAAAACCCAGACATATGGCAGCAGATCCACAAGGTCTGTCATGAGAGGTGACTGTATACTTCCCCTAAGGAAAAGCACCTTTAGTAAATCTGCATTCTCTGTGAGAGCTTCCCATGTCTGGAATACACTGCCCTCAGACACACATAACTGCACCACATATCACACTTTCACAAAATGCTTGAAGACATGGCTAAAGGTCAATCAGATTTGTGAACATGGTCCCTAGCTGTGTGTGGCCGCTTTCCATGTTGTCTGTTGTCTGTAGCTTGTGAGGTGTGGAAACACTTTGTTGCTTTTATGAATTTTGTCTTGCTGCTTTTTGTTCTATGTTGCTCTGTCTGTATATTACAATATAATAATAATAAATATATGCCATTTAGCAGACGCTTTTATCCAAAGCGACTTATAGTCATGTGTGCATACATTCTACGTATGGGTGGTCCCGGGGATCAAACCCATTACCCTGGCGTTACAAGCGCCATGCTCTACCAACTGAGCTACAGAAGGACCACAATTATTATTATTACGTCTTGCTTGTCCTATGTTGCTCTGTCTGTATGTTATGTCTTGCTTGTCCTATGTTGCTATGTTTTGCTTGTTCTATGTTGCTGTTGTCTATATTGTAATTGCTTTTAATAACCTGCCCAGGGACTGCGGTTGAAAATTAGCCGGCTGGCTAAAACCGGCACTTTTACTGAAACGTTGATTAATGTGCACTGTCCCTGTAAAAATAAAAAATTAACTAAACTAAAAAATAAAATAAAATAAAAAAATAACTTAGAGAGGCTGCTGCCTACATTGAGACCCAATCACTGGACACTAATAAATGGATCTCTAGTCACTTTAAACAATGGCACTTTAATAATGTTTACATATCTTACATTACTCAAATCACATGTATACGCTGTATTTTATACCACCTACTGCACCTTGCCTATGCCGCTCGGCCATCGCTCTTCCATATACTTATATGTACATATTCTCATTCACCCCTTTAGATTTGTGTGTTTTAGGTAGTTGTTGGGGAATTGTTAGATTACTTGTTAGATATTACTGCACTGTCGGAACTAGAAGCACAAGCATTTCGCTACACTCGCATTAACATCTGCTAACCATGTGAATGTTACCAACAAAATTTGATTTGATTTGACAAGCAATGTCTTTTCAAATAAGGAAAACATGAGATATTCATGTGAGAATCCCATTACTGATAAAGTGACATCTAGTAAATGAAACTTACCGTATCTAAATGTATTTTGATCAATGCATAATGTAGCCTATGTTCAGCGAGGTGAGATCTCCAAGGGTCTGGTGTAGATTAAAAAAGCATCGGTTGTGGCCCTTACGACTTGGCACATGGCCAGCCGGTCCCTCCCTAGCCCAATAACCAGGAGTGTGAGGGTGATGAAGGAGAGAGGCCAGAGTTAGAGGACGTTTGGCCCATTACAACTTGCTCAATAAGGGACAGGGGACTTTTGAAAGAGAGTTAGATTGAGGAATGGGAAAGAAGGGAAGTGGGGGATGTATTTTAATATTCATCATCCAGATTTTAAGAGGTTGCCGATGAGATGAAACTAAGCAGGAAATGCATGTTCATCAAGAAAGACTGGCTAACTGCCGCACTAATGGAAGGATATGGCCTATTTTGATGCAGTGAATATCCTCCTATAGTTATTGTTACCTGGGGATATTGCGTGTTAGATGCCACAAGCAAACAGCTAGTGGTGTATAGTCTAAACATACCCTTTGCTACTGGCACCCAAAAATATATTTATATTTGTCACATGCTTCGTAAAAAAAACTGGTGTAGATTAATAGGGATAGGCTTACTTACTCATTTTACAAAAATGCAGACTTAAAGATGAAGATATAAAATATACAATAAAAATAGAATCCATTAGGCCCATAGGGTATTTTCTTTTTTACACTATGTACAATGTGATGTGTAGTTCCTCAGTTCTTAGTGGTTAAGACAGCCCAAGTGTGGTTCTGTATAGTAGACTCTGATCCACCTCTCTAAGCATGCTCTGCACAGGGAGTTTCAGCCAACTCTTTGTGTTCCAGGCTGCTCAGCCCTCTGCTCCCCCTTCCCCCTCCATCTGCTCATGGGCTGGGGAGAGTTCGAGCCAGGGCGGGCCACGAGCTGGAACAAGTCTATCTGCAGTAGCAGACTTGGATCCAGACACAGAGAAGGCTCAGACTGCATGGCAGAGGCTTTCCTCAATACCCTGATGCAGATGACTTCGCTTTTTTCTCCCCCCCCCCCCACACTCACAGCACAATAATACGCTTTTGTAGTGCAAGGGCAAAATCCCAGCTTTGTCCTGTCAACCTTAATTTATGGCACATATTCTGGACACACATATTGTTGCTTATGCTACAAAGGTGAAGCATTCAACGAGGCAGCAGAGGAAGAGCTGGCAAGGAAAGTCTAGCACTTTCTTTGTTCGAAAATTGTATGAATGAGTCAGTCGCGTTTGGCTTTCCCAACTCAACTCCACTAGTGCATTGATTCCCAAACTTCAAAAAGTCAAATAGGCACAAAGGTGGGATGTCTGTTTTTTTCTAATCTGATTGTGTCTCAGCTTTTCTTTAGGGCTTCTCAGTTAACTAAAATGGG